>NW_005871049.1:6961600-7172585 GCF_000147115.1 Myotis lucifugus | reverse complement strand
GCAGTCAATTAGCATATTCCCTCCTTATTGGCTGTGGGCACTGCCATCTTTGAGGGCGGGGCAGTCAATTAGCATATTCCCTCCTTATTGGCTGTGGGTGCCACCATCTTTGCAACAGCGTGAGAGTCAATTAGCACATTCCCTCTTTATTAGATAGGATTGCCTTGCATATTTTTAAAATATTTTTTTTCAATTTAAATAGTCAGTACTGCAAGCACATCATACTATAATAAATGACTTGAGGAAGAGTCAACCCGAAGACTTCATGTGCTAATTTATACAATCTGAGAAATGGTGAGAATCCTCACTAATAACCAACGAGAAAAACACACATGTAAATACACAAGCACAGTTTCAATTACCTGGCATTGAAAACAAACACACTTATAATACTTTGGTGTTTTCTAGATGTTTTCTTTTTCTTTCACTTTTTTCTTTTGTTCAAATATGAATTGACCATTATGTAGCTAGATCTACAAATAACACAAGCTGCCATTTTGGAAGGAAAATAATGTTACAGAAATGGCTCAAGAGTTCCCTTTTCACTCCCTTGTAAGATTACTTCAGATAGGAATACTGACTTTTTGAGCTATGCCTTTACTTCTGTCTATTTTTTCAGTAGCATTCATTTGAATCCTATTTCTGGAGTTAATTGAAGAGGCAGCTTGCCTGAAAAATGAAAAACAAAACAAAACATAACCTCACCAATGTGGGAAAGTCAGTAGAGGAAAAAAGGTATAAATCTTTAGCTCTGTAATCAAAAGCCTTAAATAATGTTAATATCTCAAGTACCTAGGTTATATCACAACTCCAGTGTATTTCTGATAATGAATAGATTACAATGATTAATCTCATGTATCAATTATATTTGAATTCTACCATTCAAGTCCACTAAATCATTGAGAATTGTTGAAGCCTTGAGATTACAAAGAGCAAATAATCATCATTATTCTTATCCTATTATTATCCACCATATTTGAGCCCCTGATACATGGCAAGCTACATCCTTACACTGTGGTCTCTTTAGTTATAATAGCTACTACTATTTACAGTACCATGATGTAAATATTATTTTTATTTTACATTTGAGGATGCTGCTGAGATCTTGGCCCTCAGAGTTCTCAGGCTGTCAAGAACTGACAATGAAGTGCTATAAGTTGGTCATATTCAGATATTATAGAAAATTTGTTTTCAATGTTTAAAATATTTAAAATTAAATACAAAATTATTTAATATGTTGGGTTTTGTCAAATGCCTTTTCAGCTTCTATTGAGAAAGATCACTTGTTTTTTGTCCTTCATTCTGTTAATATGTTGTATCACATTAATTGATATTGCTATATTGAAACATCCTTATTCATGGGTAATATGCACCTTCTATGCTTAGTTTCCTGAGATATCAAGAATTAGCTGAAATGCATCAGATTGCATAATGTCAGAAGTGGGGATGAAATATGTCTGTGGGGCGAAGTGATTTGAGGAGTAAGGATTTTATTTTACAAAGTCTGGAAGTCCCAGTCAGATAGACATAAGTAAATAAATCTATTTCTGGGTTTTGTTTTACATTTTTAATTTATCTTCTTATTTAGTAGGTTCATGTGCAGCTCTTGGGCTTACATTCCTCAGTAAAAAGCCTCTAATGGACGAACTAGACGTGTTTATGGGTAACTTCTGTGAAGTTAAAGCTTTATTTTGAAAGAAGAGTCAAGTTGTCAGCTCAGTTAGCAACTGGGAAAAGGGGATTTTATGGCACTTAATAACATGTTATCCATGTAAGTAGAGAGGAACCTTGAAATGTGGCTAAAAGTAGTGTTTATATTATTATCCTAAGAACCAGATGCCACAGAGCATCTCTTCTGCTTCTGTGCTAGTTTTCTGGCTTCAACTTCAAGACAAGATTGTCTGAATTAGAAGTATAGCCAGAAAACAAAAAACAGATGAATCATCAAAAACCTCACCCAGACATAACACAGGGTAGGTTGCACTGTAGCTATCTATTAAGAAAGATAAGATTAGCTACAATGCCTTTGATAACTTTCATAATATATTTAAATCCTGTGACTATGCAAGACTATAACCTTTGTTTCATGTCCTTTGAGATGAGTGAGTCAACTTTCTCTAAAACAATGCCTCAAAAACTGGTGTCTGATAAATTTTCAAAATCACATAGCACTGTATTTTTTAAAAAAAATGTCTTCATACTGACACTGGAATTCAAAAATCAGGTTTAGAACTGCAATTGCCTTGCCGCTCTGATCAAATTGGGCACTTGGAGAATCAGCTCAAAATCAGAAAAAAAAATTCTAATTTAATTATTATGATGATCCCTGTAAATATGCCTTGAAAATGAAATAAAAAATAGATCTTCTGTTTAATTTAATGTACAAATGAGAAAATAAACACAGTTATCCATTAAGGCTGATCACATCATGTTGATATAAATGCAGTATTTAACTATTTAAGGCATTTTTCAGCTCCTGTCATGGAGATTGTATTTCCAAAGGGTACATACAGGGGTTTTCTCTACACTAACCACAGCATGAGACAATTTAAATGGATTAATGACTGGTTTCTCACAATCCAAACCCAGAATACCTTGGTTCAATTTAACACTATGGTATAATATGTCATAGTTCAGTTGTTAGGCTGGTAGGAACATTAACTCTGTGCTTAATATAATGCCAAATTAACTTTTATAAATTTAGATACTGTACTCTTAGAAATACTCACCTCAATATCTTGTTAGCATTTTACTGCTACCATACATTTTGCAGATGGTTAAAAGGCACAAAACACAGGATCTTTTCTCCTTTGGACATAAAAATCCAAATTTGTGTTGTGTATTTCTCTAATTCCTGACAATTGAATATAATTATTTCCTTAGCAAAAAAAGAACAATGAGAAATATTAAGGGCTCTGCTATCATGTGCTTCTGTATGCTTAGCATGTGAAATACCATGAAAGGCCATAAATTATTGTTATCATATCTAATGATACTGCAAAGCTTAATTACTGCCATTGATGTGAGCACATAATACCAGATCATTTTCTCTTTGTCTATGTTCTCTTTCCATTTAAAGACTAAACCATGCTGTCCTTTACCCTTTGGCCTCAATTTTTTATTTTTGGCTGCAAAAACTAAAGACCTGTTTCACAATCTAGATCTGTTCAAAATAGTTTAAGCCCATCCCAAGACTTTTAGAATGGCTAATAGGTTGGGAGAAACCTTTTGTCCAAATAATTTAAATGCAAAATTAAAAATCGAGTGTACTATTGATTCTCTTAGAATGCCACTTCTAAATGCAAAGAAGTACTTCATCAAGTACCTTATGCCTTTTATCACAGATGAGCCTTTTAATCATATATTGATTGGTTGAAATCCTAGTCCTTTTTTGTATATATATAATTGCATATCTATTTTCATATTGTTATAACTTAGTCTTCCTTCTAAAAATCATACAACGTGACTCTAGATGAACAAGTTCATGTGATTTCCAAAGACAAATTAACTTTACAAAAACATGAAAGTCACAGGGAAAATATTCCCTCACTGTATCCTAGTTCATTCCACTATATCCTAGTTCATGTACAAATGCATGCCCCCTTTAAAGGTAAAAATGCTGGCAGGTGGCCAGTATTAACTTGTTATTTGTATTGTAATATTCCTAAATGAATACAGGCATAGTGTCAGCAATATATTTCCACTGTTTAAAGTTGAAAGATTAAAATATGAAAGTCAAATACACACATAATAATGAATCTCATAAAATTTAATAGCACTAATTTAATATTTTGGACAACATTGTTTTCCTGAAACTAAATAAGAGCTTATTTTATAGACTAATCCAATATCATGATGAATCAATCAGAGAATGTATAGCAAAATTTATACCATAAAATTATTTTTAAAATTTTTATCTCAAAAACTTTTCATTGAGAATGTACTATTACACTTACTGCTGATGAACCACTATACAAGTCAGTACCCACAGACAGAATTCATGCAATGCAAATATAGTACTAAATGCTAAGGCAAGATCTTGTGAGCTCAGCATAACTAATACTTCTCTAGTCATTCTTTCACTGCATCTCACTGTTCAAAGTAATGTGAAACCTTCTTTTGTAAAACTCTTCCTGGAGCTCTTTGTGGAACTCTTTGGACTTCCTCTAGCTCAAAGACATTATTCTTAGATCAAATATGACTCTATTCTTTTCTCATTAGTCTGTCACAATTACTCTGTTACACTATGCTATTGGGGGGAAGGGGGAGTATTAAATCAAAGCCTGAATTAACTGAATAACTTCTCGGCCATTTCTGAGATGTGGCCTTCAGCCACGATGGCTCTGATAACTTCAATCATCATAATTATATGCCAGAGAATGAGTTGATCAAAGGGCAGAAAAGAGGCATAATTTCTCCTTTCTAAGAAAGCTTTCTAGAAGCACCAATTGGCATTTTGTTTATAACTCATTGGCAATTTTTTCTATGAGCTCTAATATTTCAGCTACTTAACCAGAACTAAAGTCTTTTTTTAAATATATTTTTATCATATATTTTATTATCACCAGAGGTAAAAATATTAGTAACTTTTATTTGAGGCTTTCCCTAATGGAAGCATGTCCTTTAATATGCAAGGGACATGTGGTGTTTTGTGCTTATAACAGTTTTAAGGGAGTCTGGGAACTACAGTCTTTTGAGCTGTGTACCTGTGTCCACTTAATATCTGGGATCGTGTTACAAAGAGAAAGGGAAGAATAGATATAGGGAAGGACGTAAGTCTGTGCCTCAAAAAGTTTTATGTGTGAGGATTAATTTACTTAATAAAAGCCCTTATTTTTTAATGTGTTGCTTTCTTTTAATATTTTGTTTATATATACTGAGTGGCCAGATTATTATGACCACCTGATGTTTGTAGGCAAATTAGCTATAATTTCGAGCTGAAGTTGCTAGAGGGCCAGACCATTTTAAATAGGGAAGAAGGTTGTTTACCACGACAGTAGAAGTGATTTTTTTCTGAAGATATGGGCAAACAACGCGATTTAACAGCCTTTGAACGTGGGATATATTTGAACATGAGTGGCCAGATTATTATGACCACCCCATCAGTACTTCGTTGGGCCACCTTTTGCCTTCAATACTGCAGCAATTCTTCTTGGCATTGACTCCATGAGATGTTGAAAGTTGATGCGAGGAATCTGACACCATGCATGATGAATAGCACTGTCCAGTTCTGTGAGATTTGATGGTTGTGGAACCAGCTGCCTGATGGCTCTTTTAACTTCGCCCACAAATGCTCAATTGGATTGAGATCTGGTGATCGTGGGGGCTACCTAAGCAAGGTAAAGTGTCCCTCATGTTCTTGAAACCACTCCTGCACAATACAAGCACCGTGGCATGGCGCATTGTCTTGTTGGAAGAAGCCAACTCCATTGGGATACGCCATCAACATGATAGGATGAACTTGATCAGCAATGATACTTAGGTATGTTGTGCTATTCAGACGTTGTTCCACACGAATTAAAGGGCCCAAATCATGCCAGGAATACATGCCCCAAACCATAACACTGCCCCCACCAGCTTGAAGGTTGTACTCATGCATGTGGGGTGCATGCTTTCATGCTGTTTCCGCCAAATTCTCACTCTGCCATCTGCATGATGCAACTGGAATCGTGATTCATCGAACCACATGACTTTTTTTCCAATGCTTGACTGTCCAATCCTTGTGTTCCTGTGCGAATTGGAGATGTTTTATTTTGGTAACTGCAGACAGCAAAGGTGTTCGAACAGGCCTTCGGCTGTTTTGCTGATACTTGCTCCATGGCTCCGAGCGCCAACAATCATCCCATGTTCAAAGGCTGTTAAATCACGTTGTGTACCCATATCTTCAGAAAAAAATCACTTCTACTGTCGTGGTAAACAACCTGCATCCCTATTTAAAATGGTCTGGCCCTCTAGCAACTTCAGCGCGAAATTATAGCTAATTTGCCTACAAACATCAGGTGGTCATAATAATCTGGCCACTCAGTGTGTGTGTGTGTGTATATATATATATATATATATACTCTAGAGGCCTGGTGCACAAAATTTGTGCACGGGAGCGTGTATGTCCCTCAGCCCAGCCTGTACCTTCTCCAATCTGGGACCCTTCGAGGGATGTCTGACTGCCCGTTTAGGGATGTCTACTGGAATCGGGCCTAAACGGGCAGTCCGACATCCCTCTCACAATCCAGGACTGCTGGCTCCCAACCGCTCGCCTGCCTGCCTGCCTGATTGCCCCTAAATGCTTCTGCCTGCCAGCCTGATCACCCCCAAACCACTCCCCTGCCAGCCTTATGAATGCCTAAATGCTCCCCTGCTGGCCCAATTGCCCCTAACTTCCCTCCCCTGCCAGCCTGGTCACCCCTAACTGCCCTCCCCTGCCGGCCTGGTTGCCCCTAACTGCCCTCCCCTGCTGGCCCGGTCACCCCTAACTGCCCTCCTTTGCCAGCCTGGTCGCCCCCAACTGCCCTCCCCTGCAGGCCTGGTCCCCCTCAACTGCCCTCCCCTGCAGGCCTGGTCACCCCCAACTGCCTTCCCTTACAGGCCTTGTCCCTCCCAACTGCCCTCCCCTGCAGGCTATTATATTTTGGGGGGACACCCTATATACATATATATTGGTTTTGATCACAATTTCTTTAAAAACATTTTTAAAAGAAATCTCAAACTTTTTCCCCATTTAGACAGACTGATTGACACTACAAGTGACTTTTCTAATCACATCCAATTTTCAGAGCCATTTCTCACTCAGATATACGTGCACAGTGTAATAATGAAACCAGTGCTTGCACTAGTGTAAGATATTTCCAAAAGTCTACATGTTGTTATATTAGAAGATAGAGAAAAACAAATACTAACTGAAACATCAGAGCAAAATAATCTGTCGAAGAAAAATAGAAAAAACAGCTTCTCTAGGCTTTGAACAGAAAGAAGGCAAGCACAAACCACCTCACCTCCCTTGCTTATTAAAGGACATACTTCCACTAGGGAAAAGCTCACATCAAAAACTGCTATTTGCCTGGCCAGCATGGCTCAGTGGTTGAGAATCAACCTATGTACCACGAGTTCATGGTTCGATTCCCCGTTGGGGTATATGCCTGGGTTGAGGGCTCAATTCCCAGTGTGGTGTGTGTGTGGCGGGGGCGGGGGGCGGGGGGTGCAGGAGGCAGCCTATCAGTGATTCTCTCTCATCATTGATGTTTCTATCTCTCTCTCTCCTCCCTTCCTCTCAGAAGTCAATAAAAATATAGTTTAAAAAATAAAATAAAAACTACTATTTTGTACTCTTGTTGATAATATAAGAAAAATAATTAATACATAAAGAAAGAATATAGTTCTGGTTTATTAACGGAAATATTTGTGCTCACAGAAAAATATTCCATTATTTAAACTTTGTACAAATGCCTAAATGTGGTTTTTCTTTTTCCCAATTTAGTATATAGTGTCCAGCCTATCATGAATGCAAACTGTCTGTTTCCATAACACATTCCCTTTTGGAGCAGGGTTTGATGTTTAAGGATATTTGACACCGGTCACTACCCTTGATTTTGACCCAGATTAAAGAAATACTCAGTTCTCATTAAGGTCTTTTCATAGGTGAAATAGTGAATTACCACCCGTACAGCCCTTCTCCAAAGAGCTGTGAGATATACATATGTATATAAGGACTGGAATTTCTGATGATAAACATGAAGTCAACACATCACTGTATTTCTTTGGTGTTGGCCGCTTGGGAAAGTTCTCATTACAGAGTGACAGCCACAGGCCATTTTCCCTGTTAAACTCAGAAGAAAACTAAGCTACTTTGATCCAATCCTTTTGAAAAGATAAGACTGGTGTTATGGCTAAAACCTCAGCTGACAGATTTCAAATAGGACCACAGTTTGAAGCTCTGGGGTTTAAGAGAAAGAACAAAGAGCTTCCGTATCTGCTTGCAATGGAGCAGCTCACTTAAATGAAATAAACTGCATGGAATCCACACCCTTCTCATAAAGTCAGGCATCCTTTACTTTCACTAAACAGTCTGCATTGCTTGAGCCAGCTATCATTAGGAACATGAATGGCACTTGAAAAATCACCTCTACCTCCAAGCTCCCTTTGTGAACTATCTCACAAATGGCATCCAATCACTGACCTACAATAAAATGCTGAAGGTAACCCAGCCACCATTTGTTGTATGCACTCAACGTTATGAAAAAAATGTGTGGCTTGGGTTTTTAATGAAGTCTCAGGCTCGTCCACTCTCTGAGCAGGCCTGTGAATCTCACTGATTCCTGGGGGAGATATAAACCCTCCAGGAAAGTTCTCACTCTTCTTTTCCTGCCAGGGCTCTACCCTGGGCCCTTGATCACCTCTGACCCCAGGCATGGATTAATCACGACACTAATAAAGCTTGAGCTTTAGGGCCTCTCATCTAACTGTTTTTCATAATTTTATATTATTTTAATAGATGACACACACCCTATTTTATAATCTTTTTAAAAACAATTTTTAAAACATTTTTATTGATTTCAAAGAGGAAGGGAGAGAGAGATAGAGGCATCAATGATGAGAGAGAATCATTGATCAGCTGCCTTCTGCATACCCCACACTGGGGATCGAACCTGCAACCCAGGCATGTGCCCTGACCAGGAATTGAACCCTGACCTCCTGGTTCATAGGTCAATGCTCAATCACTGAGCCATGCTGGCCAGGCGCTATTGTATAATCTTAAAGCCACACAAAACCTAGATTTGCCAAGGAGATTCATATGTATGATATGAAAACAAAATCAAACTGAAGGTTTTGCTCCTTGAACTTAAATGGAGGTTGGAGAGAGCCATGAGAAGTCTGTACAATATCCATGCAGCATATTGAAAGAAGTCTGCCCAATTACATCATTGAAAGGATGATCCTAGCTCCCACCTGTCACTCCCTAGCCCCTTCTTTGCATACTTTATGACACTTGTAACTAACTAGCATTACATACATATAGTTATTTATCTTCTTCCTTCCCACCTGTAAGGTCAGCTACAAATGGGGAAGGATGGACTTTGCATCTTTTTACCACTGAAATTCCAGCATCTAGAATAGTGGTCACTACATAGGCTAAGGTAATCATATAGCTTAGTGTCCAAATAGGGACACTTTTAGAAATAAATGGGACTGTTATTAATATTTATACCAGGATCAAATGTAAACTGTGGCAGCTTCAGGAAGCTGGAAGCAAAGTCCCCCCATCCTAAGGCTACAGTGAATTGATTGCCAGTGAGGAAGAGTAAGTGAGAGAAAATTACTTAATGTTAGGTAGCCCTACCCTTACTTACCTTCCCCTGGGGTCTGGAATAAAGCATCTTGATCTTTTAAGGCTGGGAGGAAACCCGTTAATTGGGAAACTCTCTTTAGTCCACCCTAGTCATCCAGTAAGTCAGTGTTCTCAACTAGGAGCTACTTAAGCCACTGCCCCAATCCCACCCAGGGATAACTGGCAATATCTGAAGACATCTTTGCTTGTCACAACCAGGTAGGTGCTACGGGCATCTGACATGTAGAGGCCAAGGATACTGCTAAATATCCTATGAAGCAAAAGAAAATCCCAACCCCAACAAAGAATTATCTGGCTCAATATGTCAGTAGTGCTGAGGTCTAGCAATTATGAAGAAACCAAAAAACAAATGCCCAAGAAAACAGTTATTCCTGTTCATTTGCAAATCAATTAATGGCTCAAAGAAGTAAATGAAAGGAGGGTTCAGTGGGGATGGGTGAAACACTTTTACTAATATCCAGCCTGTGCTACATATTTCGTGTTATTTCCTCTCATCCTCACAATAGTCATCTGTGGTCTCAGTATGCCTGTTGTATGAATGCCTGGACAGTCTGTGGCTTGCTTATCCTGACCAGAGATTAAAACCCATATCTTACACATCATATCTAAAGCTCCTTCCAAAAAATCTACCTTAGTTCTCTATTTATGTGAACTCCTTTTGCTTCTTTGTATTCATTTATTCACTTATTTAATTCAACACATTTATTTTCAGTATATTCACAAAATGCAAGGCACAAACCTAGGCCCAGGGAAAACAACTTTGAACAAAACAGTGCCTGCCTTAAGGGAATTTAATTGCACTTAAAAACAAAACAAAAAAACTTGCTTAGATATTCATTTCCTCCTCCCTGGGAACTGAGACATTATCCAGCCATTCACCCTGAGAGCACCAGCTGGCACAGGGTGCTGAGAGGTGCTGGAAAATCACTGTGTAACTCTCTACAAATTATTTTTGCTATGTTATGTTGTTTTGAAAATGTTATGATGTTAAAAGACCGAGGTAAACCCTTTTAGAATTTTCCCACAAGAATCAGACTTAGAAAAGTAAGTTACTGACAGTGCCACTGTTTTTTTATGCAGAGTAAATTTTAAGGCAGCTTTGAGCTGAACGATTAAGAGGAATGAACCCACTAGGTTAAATAAGTATGAATAATCAGGGTAACCTAGGGGAAAAAACAGGGCAACCGATTTGGAAAAATGATTCTGTTTTCAGCAAAAAGAGGAACCACATAATTCTATCATTTAAGTAGTTATCCTTAGAGGTCAACATCTGAAGAACAGGACACATATCATGAAAAAACTTTTTATTTTTTGCTTATTCTGAGTTAAGTAAAAGGAAACAGAATAGGTCTTCTGAATTGGAACCATAAGTCTAAATTCCAGTTATAATTCTTATTACATTCACTTATGTGCCTATTATGTGGCTTCTCTCTAAAATAAAGAAAGGAGTATATAATATCAAGTGAGAATAGTGCTATAAAGTTAAGGTGGGACAGAGAGTCATAGGAGATTCTATGTTTGATGAGGTGTTCATGCCTTTGCACTCCGATAAAGCAACATTTGAACAGAGACTTAAAAGAAGGAGTGAGCCATGTTAAAACATCTGGCTATGACCCTGATGTTTACCTCTCTTTCAATATTCAATCATTCATTCATTTCACTCGTTCAGGCAGCCCATTTTTATGGAGTGCTTACAGTATGACAGGAATAGTACTAGGCACTGAGGGTAAAGAGTGAAGAAATACAGAGGAGTCCCTGTCCTCATAAATCTACCATCTAGCAGGGACAACTGACGCTCAATAAGAGCAAAGCTAGTCATGAAAGAAGAGCACAGGGGCTTATGTGAACCCATCTCTTGCCACAGGTGAGGGTGTGGCTGCCAGCCAAGCAGAGGCCCCTTGAGAAGGCCTGAAGAATGAGTCTGGACTGGCCGGGGAAAGGGGACAGTGCAGTGAGGTCACTCTTGGCAGCAAGGGGAAGAGCTTGTATTCCAAATTAAAGAAAGCTCCCCATATTGGGGGGGGAAAAAGGAAGTCAGTCCCAGGCAAAACAAATAAAAAGATCAAAGTGCCAGAGAAAGAGGTGGGGTCAGGAGAGTCAGGGGCACAATCCTGAAGAGTTTTATTAACCACATTAAGCATTTAGAGACTTAAGGAGCAAGGGATGCAAACACATTTCCATTTTAATACTGGCCTCTGGCGAACTCTCCCACCTTGATGCCTTTATAGGATGTTTTCTCTCTACCTCAAACACTCTCTCCCCAAGTGTCACGTCACTGACTTACTACCATGCTCGAGGTCTCAGGTCAGATATTACTTTCCTGAACACCATTTTAATGCTAGACCCTCAATACTTTCATTTACAGCTTAGCTTTTGAAATGTCTATCACAACTGGTTATATATGATTTATTGTTATATTTGTTGTCCACTTCTCCAACTCAACTGTAAGCTCTATGAAGTTAGGAATTTACATGTTTTATTTATGATCATACTGCAAGCATTGGGCACATAGTAGACACTCAATAAATAAATTTAAGTGTGTTAAATTTATTGGATGTAGTCACAGAAGAAGAAAGAATAATCAGAGATGTTGCCAAACTTTCCAGTTCAGTTTAAGCAACAGAAAAATTAGAGTTCATTAGTGAAGAAGTATTAGGATAAAAATGATGTTAATATTTTCTATTTTGGAATTGAAGATGCTAGGAAAAAAATGAGGGAGAACTCAACAGGAAGCTAACCCTTCAGAGTCTTTGGCATATTAAATAAAAATAGCGAACCATGAAAGTAGATTAGCATTACCTGTGGAAAGTACAGGGAAAACCTAAGCCAAATCAACAGCTAAGAGGAGGAGAAATGTCTGACAAACAGTGGTAATAGATAGAGAGACAAACTAGAAAAATGTGGTGTTGTGGAAAGAGGATGTTTCCAATAGCAATAAATGTTCAACAGTGACAGGTGCTATGAAACCGTCAAAACAAAGTAAAGATGAAAGTGCCCATTGAGTCTGGGGATGGGAAGGTCTTCGGTAACCATGGTGAATGCAGTGTGGACAGAGGGGATTGCTGCCCGTTGAGGACGGAGTGAGTGGCAAGTGTAATCAGTTCCAGAGTGACAATTGTCAGAGTTTTGTGAGAACAGTGATGTTCACTGGTTGGTGTATTGGTGGGTTGGTGAGTTCTTTTTTAAAAATATTGTAGCAGAGCATATGTAAAATCTGACGGGAAGGAACTTGAGAAAGAGGGACACAGTGAAGAATCAGAATACTCAAAGCCACAGGCCCTTTGCCAGGAGGGCGGGTATGGGTGCTGGAGGACAGTACACACAGTAGCCCTACTTACATAGAAGAAAGAGTAAAAGGAGAGGAAAGAGGAAAAAATTAGTCAATATGCAGATAGTTTTGCAGATTTGATAGTAGAACTTGAAGGAGTGACTGATGGATTCTCCTTTTTCTTTGAAGGAAGTCAGTGTAAATATCTGCCAACCTCTTTCTCTCTTCCTGAACTGTTGCATGTCACCTAATTTTACTTCCCCAGTCTTGTCCTCTGCAGCCCAGGCCTCCCTATTGACACTGAAAGGCTGGTTATGTCACTCGTCCACCTCGCCTCCTCCCTCTGCCTTATGTGTTTCTAAAAATATACTGACCTTACCACATGATATTACTAACTACCCTTGTTGGAGGGACATTATTAATCTTGCCCTTTGGGTGTCTGGTCAAGTACTTGACAAATTGTTACTCAATAGCGATTTCTTAACTAACATAGGGGAAATACCACAAATATGTTTTGTAAATTATTCAGATTGATTAATAGGTATATAAGCCTACATTCTTATGTTTATTTAAATCTTATTCCAAATTATATTTGTCTGTATCATCCAGGAATTGCTGATGAAAGTTAAGCAGCTATACTTTAATAAATTGGAAAAGTATTTGTTAATATCCAGTTATGCAGCAAAATATCTAGGTCACCAAACCTGCTAAGGAGATTTAAGATCATCTCTGTTACCCAATGATAACACCAATATCTAGTGGTTCTTAATCTGATTTTTTGTTATTTATTTAATTCCTTTTAGGGGTAAAGCTAGTCTTAAAAATTTTAAGTACTCTATAGGCGCTAGCTCACATATCACAGTTATTATTAGTCAAATTCAGAAAAATCCATTTGGAATGTAGGGTACTTTCAAAAGAAATCATCTTCTGTAAAGAAACACAGAGCATGAACGTAGAATGTGAGCTGTCCAAGGTTCCTGACTCAAGGTCCAACTCAGTGGTTCCCAAAGTGTTTTCTGTAGAAAATACTAGTTCCGTGGGCCTTAAAAATGATTACTCATGTGCAGTACAGACTCTGTGGTCAAATAAATATTCGATTTCTCCACCTCTACCCCCACTCCTTTGCTCTCTGTCTCTTTTTTTCATCTCCATAGCACTTTGCACCATTTGACTCACTGTTAATTTGCTTATTGTCTGTGTCCTCCACTCTAAGTGAGTTCCATAGGGGCAAGGATCTTTACTTTTTTTTTTCCTTGAAAAAATCTTGGCCTTGACAACTTCAATAAAATACTTGTGAATTTGAGAAATATTAGATAAAAGAAAGTTTTTTAAAAAAGTATCTATTGTGGGAATTCTCAAGGACATTAATATTCTAATGTGCATTACAAATTCAGAGAAACATACAGTATTTCTCAAATATCCTTCCTCTTGCCCACCCTCACACGCCCTCTTCACAACACAGAGTTAATGTTCCACTGAACACATCTTGGCAAAGGCTGGTCTGACTCATGGGCCTGAAAAACAGAATTCATCCACCTTAACTTCTGTATTCCTGCCATACTCTATAGAGCTCATATTTCAAATTAACATACCATGCAATACTGAGAATACACTGAATTGAAGGGGAAAAAAAACCACAGAAAGAACACATTGCACCTTTGATAGTGAGGAAATAAAACCTATTCCAGCGAATGGCCCGTGACTGACTATATTTAAATGATATTTTCTGAACCCCAACTCCTTCTGACCTTGAGAATTATCAAAATGAAAGTCTGAATTATATGGGAAATAAGTGAAAGAACCTGTTATATGGAGAAATACAGATTGCATGGGAAAGCATGGCAAAATAATTGCTCACTTTCATCAGAGGAAACATGGCATGATACATAAGAAAGTCAAGTCATTTCAATGGCTATTTATGTAAAGCAGCAAAAATCCTGCGTGTTAACCTCTAGAAATAAGCTTGCAAAAATACAAAATGGAAGACCATGACCTCTTAGCATCTGAGTTCCGCCCTACTTTAGAGAAGCCCTTTCTGTATTATTCCATTCTTATTTTAGCAGCTGCATCGGGAATTGAGAGGATCCATCTTGAGAACTGATTGCATGGTGTTGCCAGCACAGCATGCTCACTGTCTTCATGGGGAGAGCAGGTCGTTCACACAGCCCTGCACAGTTTGTTAAACCCTTAGGGGCCTTGAGAAACTCAGCATAAAACTAAGGTGGCTCTATCCATTATAAGACAGGACCAGAGTCCATATGGCCCAGCTGAATTGCCTGTCATCTTTCCACCTAATGAGTTATCCTACAGGCTTTACATTAAAAGCTTTGTATATTTAACAGGCAATTTCTTTAAAATATAAGTAATTTTAAAAAAGAAATCACAGACCAAAAAAAAAAAGCTGCAGAAACCTCCAAAATGTCTGTTCAATTGGCAAAAATAATCACCATCCATGTAAGTTTGATTTCAAAATCTTCCCAGGAATTCTAGGAAATGGGCTGAACAAAAATAGTCATCTCTTCCTTAGGACACTCCTGTTCTGTAACTGGGTGTGTGGCCACGTGTTCTCAAGGAGAGGACATGCTTGCAGCTGAGATCTCAGGGTACCTTTGTTGAAGTCCCAGGCCAGCCACTAAGTAGCTGCATGGCCTGCCCAGTTCCGGTAGCCTCCTCTCTGAAATGAGGATTGTAATTCTGGTCCTATCTTCCTGACAGGGCTGTGGAATAATAGGGAAGAAAACCTCTTTTGAAACTGCAGATACTATGCAAATGTCTGTGATGATGAGAGGATAGGAAGAAGAGCAAGCCGGTGTGAGGGAGAACATTAGACTTGCTGCCCTGGAGTTAGACAGGACATCCTCAGCGATGATGCTGCCTTTGGCCATTTCAAATTAATCTGTGAGCAGACTTAATAGCAATCAGAACTTTCCAACAGGAAGCTCATATTCTACCTGGATATCTCTTCAGGATATAGGCAACCAACATAATAAATGTTCCTTAAATTCTCCTCGTGTCTCCAAATTGTTAACACACCTGCTGGCAATATCAAGACCTTGGTTTAACATTCTATCAACTTTGAAACTGTCCAATAGTCTGGTTTGCAACAACCGACTAACAAAACTAATTAGGTATCTTGTGGGGGGGGGGGGGAGGGAATCTTAGAATCAAAATGATAATAATCTGGGCACATTTCAAGAACAGGCAAAATGTTCTCCTTTAACCCATTCTGCCTTTATTCACCTTTCTCTTTTCCATACCATGTAATACTAATACCAACTCTTTCCCCACCTAATGCCAACTTTTTTCCCTTTTACACTAATCTCAAGTAAAAGAGATATTACACTTTTCATAAATCGCTGTGCACAAAGGTCTGGTTTTCTCTTCCTCTTCCCTGCAAACTTTATTCAATGAAGCCCCTCATTCTCAGCTTTCTGCAGCATTTGTAGCTCCACGAGCCTGCATTTGTTTGCTCCCAAAAGCCACTCCTCTGTAATCACGTTCACATCTGGCTCTCTGTTAGAAAAAGGTTGTTTGCTCCAAGAAGCTCCAAGTTGTCTTGAATTCATGGCAATCTGCTCTTCTTTTTGCCCCCAGCAAATGTACAATGTATCAATGACACATGGTCTCCTCTCCACAAAACAAAACAACTGGTCAACAGGAAAATTGTTTGCTTGGAATTTTCTCAATTTTTCTGAGGTATACAGAGTTTGGATGAGTGTGACTAGGTTTGGGGGTGAGGGCTGTGGTGACAGGAAATGCATTGTGAGAAAGTGTTACATGTGCTGGAAGAGTGACAGCTCTTGGCTGGTTGGGTGTGGGGAGCCGTAGGTTTAAGCCTCTGACTAACCTGTTGGCAAAGTCACAAACAGGTCTTCCAAGTCTTAAACAACCCAATCCGAGAGGTGGCCGCTGACTTACATGCACTATCATTTAAAAAATAAAAATGGGGGAATTTGCCGGAAGCCGGTCCACCCTTGCTGCTTGACACAGTAGCTGCAGGGAAGAAACATCTGCACAGCTTATGTTTCAAGGGACCTGGCCAATATGGAATATGGTTTGCTCCCCTTCTTAGCGCTATGTGTTTTAAACAGGACCACCTCCCCGAGAAACGTTGTTTCCCCAGGTAGGGATTTTTCCCTGGAGTTAGGGATTAGCAGGACTAGGGAAAGGAATGAATCAGTAAAATCCCTTAACTAAGTGCCAGGTGGGTAGTTAATCACTTCAACTACGAACAATCACGCTTAAGCTACATAATCTTTACTTAGGATAATCTCCTTCAGTTATTTCCTTGTAGTTTAACAGAACAATAGAGTAGTGACCTTGGAATGGAGATAACAAATGCCCTAACCTTTGGAACAGAATGGATAGGATTAAAATCAACTGGTATAAATACAGATGTAATAGGAGAATAAATATAGAACCTCACTATGCTGATCAACTGAATGCTGTCTGTCTCCTTCATTCTTCGCCGACTCCGTCCACACCTTTGGGAACCCCTGGACCCACTGGGGCTGGACCCCAACAGTTGGGGATGCTAAAGTCACCATCATTCATCTCCATCTTCCCCAAGATAACACTCTAATTAATAGCAATATTAATGTTTGATACAGATGTGATATTTTCTTACCTTTCATAAAGTGTAAATAAAGGCATCCCTTAAAAATCTTTGCTACTTTATTGACAATCTAAGTCAGTGGTTCTCAACCTTGGCTGCACATTAGAATCACCTGGGAATCTTTTTAAAATCCTGATTTCTGGGCCTCATCCTACGAAAATTCTGTTTCTTTGTTATGGGGTGGGGCCACAACATTAGTAACAAAGAAACAGAATTTCCGGAGGATGAGGCCCAGAAATCAGGATTTTAAAAAGATTCCCAGGTGATTCTAATGTGCAGCCAAGGTTGAGAACCACTGATCTAAGTAAAAGCCAGTGTGCTTGCTCTGTAAAAACAGCCCCAACACTTGAAACCAATTCTCCTAATCCTCTGCTCTCCCAAATACATCCTGCCAAGTCCATTCTGTGTATCTATTCACTCTGCAGGTCCCTGTTGATACAGAACAGTGTATCAGTGATCTTCATACTTTGACCAAGAATTGAGACAACCTTTCACTCCGTGTGGTGTGAGAAAGGTGTCTGGAGTGTGATGCACGCCGGGGAGATGTGATTCTACCTGCACTTAAAGTTAACAATTGAAAAGCCATCAGGATGCCTTGCTCAGGTGTGACCACACCAGCTCTCTGAATTCCCATGATGAGAGGTGCAGATCAATCTTTGGGGCCCCCAGGTAGCTTTCATATGACAGAATAGAGGGGTTTTTTTCCCCTAAAATATAACAGTTGATGTATTAAAAGCTCAGTGAGTTTAGTCACTTTTTATCTTTCCCTTTAAATCTGAATGATTGTACCAAGCTTTTAAGGTCTGTGCCAGCTAACTAGGGCATTTTAGTAATCTATTTTTAATATGTACCAACTTCTGTTCTTTTTAGTGCTGCCTTAAGACATACTTTTATCTTTACTGGTATGCAGAGATCATCAAAAAATATAAGTTCTCCATTACATGACAACTCATAATGAGTCTTAATGAAGCTTGGGAACAGCTGTTTAGAAACTCCCGTTGAATAGCTTCCTAAGCAGCACTCACTACGGTAGCCTCCGTGCTGCACCCTCGCCCGCATCGCAGAGCTCCCCATACATATAATGAGGGCGAGAGTGAAATCTTTCTCCAGTTCCATTAGGTATTTTATTTTAATCAGAATGTTAATACTCTATTATGAATTAGTGCATTATGAGCCATCAGCTCAATGCCTTTTACCCTTTTAATTATATTCCTTCATGGAGCAGAAAAGAAAGTAAATGTTACTATGCAAATTTTTTAGGAATTCATGTCCTGGGTGGAAATGAGGGTAGGAGAGAGCACACAGAACAAACTTACTTTTTAATTATATTGCAAACACGTTGGCAAATGCAAAGTGTTGGAAATTAAGCTAAGGCCAGATGATTTCAGATAAGATCCACAATGTGAAATTTAAAGGATTTGAACTTCACTTATAGGTTAATATGTGTGAAGAACAACTAAAATAAATAACTCCAACATGAACTTAATCTCCTTTTTCATTTATACTTTCAAATGGGACTCATCTAGTTATCCTAAAATCTCTCCCTACATGACAAGGGTCTTAGAAACAAAGTTAACGGTCAGGACACTGTCACTAACCTACTTGTTCTTTGGCCCACATTATTTCAAGCAACCAGTTCTCCTGTATATATATTTTCCTTTAACTTCTCACTTTAACTGATTCATTTTACATCAGTGATATCTCCAAATGAAACCTTTTTCTTGCCTTTGTAAAGTAGAATGTAATGATCTACTTGATACTCAGAATAAAGTGGTACAGAGGAAGCACTGATGGTCACTGACTTATTGAACAAGTCTCTCTCTGTCGAATCTTTAGAATATTCAAGTTGTTCCCATACTTCTTAAGTGGTCCTTCTGGATGCTTAAATTATGAGGCAGAGTTCAACTGATCAACCACACAGGCTCTGAGGGATTAGCCATGGTGTGCAATTACAATAGTGCCGTGTACTTCATTATGAGGCGGTCTGATAGGAATTTACTGTTCATGCACAGTAGTGACCACTTGTGCTTGCAGTTTTATCATCTTTACTATTTTACATAACTGTTTTTGTTCCTCAAAGTTTTCTGGCAACATATTCCAAAATTAAAAAGTCGAGTATGTTTATTTTAAAATAGACAATTCATTTTTTAATATGGGACTAATGTAGATGTTTTCCTCTTTTGCTTTGAGAAATTATATAAATACAACTAAGAGAAAAGGAAGTAGGAACCCAATGTCCACCTTTGATGGAACTAAATATCATCTGTAAGTCAAATACAATATATGAGGGAAAGCTGCAAAATGTAGGGAAAAAATTAGAAAAGAAGTGTAGGAAAGTCCATGAGAATACACCCTCAGCTGCAGGTCTCAGAGGCAGGCTTCCGAGCATTATTCTCCAAAGAAGAGACATATACTTATGAGAAAACCAGCAATCCTTCACTTGCATAAATGAAAATCCTGTATGTGGTGGTAGCAGAGTGTTTCCTTAACCAAAACTGGCATTGTTTCTAGAATCAGGAAATAGACAGCAAAGTGATAAATCAGACACACACTCACATACACACACACACACACACACACACACAGCCATACTTGAAGGAAGCAGACTGTTTCTGAGGCAAGCTAAAGGAGATTGGTGAGAACTATTTTGCATTGTTAATCTCAGTTTCCTGGAATAAAGGTTAACAAACTCATTAACACATTATTTTGCTTTTTTTCTAACACATTATTTTGTTTTAAGATTGCTGCTAGCATGGAACAGAGATTGAGGAACTTTTTCTGTAAAGAACCAAATAATTAATATTTTAAACTTTGTGGGCTCCATACAATTTCTGTAACCTCCACCTCATTCTACTCCTCCTCCTTTGTTGGGGAGCACAGGAGACTTGGTTGGAAAGTTGGTAAGGAGGACATTCCGAGATAAGGGAATAGTGCTGAAGGCGGCCTGCCCTGTTTATCGGAATTCCGACTAGGGGAGTGCCGAAGGCGGCGCCCCTGATTATTCCTTGACCTTTCCAAACAAGTCTGTGCACGTGCAGACCTCCGGGTATTTACTGGAATCCTTATGCTTAATCTTTGGGTGTCCTTGATTAAAGGACACTGCAAACACATGTGTCCTCCCAAGATGACTTACCCTACTGATTGTATCTAAAAGATAAACTTTATCTTAAACTGCTGTTACAATAAAAGCCTAGGAAGGCAGGTGATCGAGCTGTCTGGTTCCTTTAGCCAGGCAATCCCTTAGCTCTCTCTTTCACAGCAAACGTTGTGTCAGACTAATCCATTCATCGGTCGTTCAGGGTCTGCTGGTCAGCCCTGGAACTCCTTCTCCTTCCATTAAAAATATAAAGCCCTCTTAGTTCACAGCTTGTACTAAACAAGGGTATGAGCCATATTACAGCCACAAGCTATAGTTTGCTAACCCCTGGATTAGAATATGGACCTGATCTCTCTCTCATGTCCCCCCACCAAAAAAAATCATGTAAATAATTGGTCTAAAAGGAAACAGTGTTATCAAAGGATGAGTAAAAAAATGACCCATAAAACATCTGCATAAGATTATAATACCACAAAGGAAAAAATGGGGGGAGGGAAGCCAATAAAAAAAATTATATTCAAAGAATCACTTTTCATTGATCATATAAAAATATTGGATTGAATTTTGTGAAAGTTCAATCAGTTAATCACTTATATAAATATAATCACAGATATACAATATCTAGCTATACTGTAAGCTCTGCGTGTGTGTGTGTGTGTGTGTGTGTGTGTGTGTGTGTTTAACTGCTCTATTAGTAGTCCCTAGAATAGTGCTTGGCACACACTAAGTGCTTTCGATACATTAAAAATATATATTTTTTTATTGATTTTAGAGAAAGAGAAAGGGAGAGGAAGAGAAACATCAATGTGAGGGTGGAACATCAATCAGCTGCCTCCGCATGCCCCCTACTGGGGATCGAACCTGCAATCTAGGCATGTACCCTGACAGGGAATCAAACCAGCCACATTTTGGTGCACAGGATGATACCCAAGGAACTGAGCCACACCAGCCAGGGCTAGATATATTTTTGATTGAATATAGGCGTGGCAAGACAACTGAAGAGAAAAAAACATAAGCTGGCACAATTTAGGCAAGTGGAAAAACTAAGCTTATCACAGAATTGAAGGCCACTTTGGGAGCAGCAGAAAGGATATTGTAAAAACAGTAAAAGACATGAAAGGTAAGGATTAAGAAAATAATAAAAAGGATAATAAAAATGATACATTTGGATAAAGGCTAAAGATATACATTTGAGTAGTTGGAATCCCCAAAGGAAAAATGCCAAATGATAACAGAACAGATAAATAATAATGAATCATACTATGAAATAAATATATAAGATCTATAAAAATAGATACAGATAAAAAAGGTAAAAATATCTTTGAATATATATTTAAAGATGTCTTTTCTTTTAAAGACAAAAAAAAATTTCTTTGGGCACTCAGAATAGAAGATTAAGTCACTGAAATCAGATATGAGTAAGGCTATATCAGACTTCCTTCTGTATGGCACATCCCACACAACAATCCAGTGGAACAAATAAGTCTTAAAGGAGATCTGCAGGGTATAATCCAAGAATTTAATTACCATTCATACTGTTCAAATATAAAGATAGTAAATAAATGACACTACATATACAATACCTCAGAGAATATAGTAGCTCTCAAGATGCCTTCATAAGAAAAACTATTAAAGGACCAACTTTAGCCAACTATGGAGTGAGCAAAGAAACAATGGCAAAAGGACTGATAGTAAGCACCAAGTCTGCTTAAATATGACACTAGAATTAGAACAGGAGGTTATTATTATAGAAAAGAGTGTAAATACTATTAACCTAGTATCGGAAAGTATCATACATAACAAATGCTGGGAGAAGATAAAAGAAGGTAGAAGGCAGTATAAATATACTAACTCCCTCATTTCACAGCTAAAGGTACAAAAGCTATAAGACACATATACAAAACATACTCAGTATTGCACTATTTGTAATGTTGGTCCCAACATGGATGAACATCAATAAGAATCTGGATAAATAAAGCATATCTATAAAAGAGAATACTAGGTGCTCTAAAAGAATGAGGCCACTTCAGAAACTGATAGGGAATAATTTCCAAGACATAATGCTAAGTTAAGCAAAAGCAAGTTGCAGATCAATATGTAGAGAACGCTACCATAGATGATAGATAGATGATAGATGATAGATAGATAGATAGATAGATAGATAGATAGATAGATAGATAAAAAAGAGAATCACTAGAAAATTACATACGAAGCTGTTGTTAATGACATACCAGTCTATAACAGAACCTGCTCTTCTAGGGAAAATATGGTCAATTTAGTTGTATGAATGAGAAAAAGGTATGTTTTCAGAGCACACATTTTTCTGCCTTTTGAAATTTGTACATTGCTTATGAATTAATTTGAACAGAAAAAAACAAATTACATAATTTTGTTAGTCAAATGTTGGTCAAGCAAACATTACAAGTATTTATTAGCTGAATGGACTTGAAGGAGACAAAGACAGCCCAGAGGTGCTTCCTGGATATAATAAAGGTCAAAGAGTCCTGTTTGGGTAAAATTGTGTGGGGGAGGAAGAGAAAAAATAAAAGGGTCCACATTAAGACAACATGAAGAAGTGGAGGTAATTTCATCAGACAAACATAAAGCAAAAACAAAATGCCAATGGATGCAGTCAGAGGGTTTCATACATGGATAAAAGAATGAAGAGGCCAATTTGACACTTTGCTTCATTCTGTACATAGGGCCCAGGTGAGGCTAACCCCACAAAACAAAACAGGTGGGGGGTTTCCTTGATATGAGATACTTTTCTATTCACATATTTTCTCCTAGAAATAGAAATCCAGGCTGGTCAGGCAACCACAATTAGTGAAAGAGAAATTTGTTCTAATTTTTGGCTGTTTCCTTATACTGACCCTGGAGACCTTTCCTGCTCTAAGAGGCACTATATCTCTGGAAGCAGAAGGGCTCTCTTCCCTTTCCTATTTTGACTGCTGTCATCCAATAAATTGTCTTTGCTTTAAGGGCCCCTGTGTCAAGTATTTAATTTAATTGGCTCCATAAAGGTCAGATGAAATAATAAACGGATTTAGTACTAAATGCTGTAAATTCTCTCTGTAACTCTAAGCTAAGTAGCCATCTATTGGAAATTGCTACTGTTATTTGGGCCCACTCCATCTCTGGAGGGTGGCTTGATTCGGGATTTTATGGAGGTACAGAAATCATTGAAATCCTTTTACTAATAAAAAGTAGAGGTCCGGTGCACAAAAATTTGTGCACGGGGGGGCGGTGTCCCTCAGCCTGGCCTGTGCCCTCTCGCAGTCTGGGACCCCTTGGGAAATGACCAGCTGCTGGCTTAGGCCCGCTCCCCGGGGGGTTGGGCCGAAGCTGGCAATCAGACATCCTTCTGGCAGCCCGGGAGCCCTCCGGGGATGTCCATTTGCCAGTGGAGAGCAGGCCTAAGCTGCAGTCTGACATCCTTAGTGCTGCTGAGGAGGCGGGAGAGGCTCCCACCACCAACGCTGTACTGGCAGCCGTCAGCCTGGCTTGTGGCTGAGCAGAGCTCCCCCTGTGGGAGCGCACTGACCACCAGGGGGCAGCTCCTGCATTGAACGTCCCTGCTGAGTAGTCAGTATAAACTATAACCTATAAGCAGACACTGTGTGTCAGTTTGCACATTACCCTTTTATTATATAGGATAGAGGCCCGGTGCATGGGTGGGGGCCGGCTGGTTTGCCCTTCAGGGTGGAGGTCCCCACTGGGGTGCCACTAGGGTGCCTGGCCAGCCTGGGTGAGGGACTTATGGCTGTTTTCAGGCTCGCCACACCACCTTTAGGGTGGGGGATCCCCACTGGGGTGCCTGGCCAGTCTGAGTGAAGGGCTGAGGGCCGTTTTCAGGCTGGCCAAGCCTCCCCAGCGACAGAAGCTCCCAGCATCTCCTTTTTTTTCTTTTTTTTTTCTGGGGTTTATTTACCTTCTATAATTGAAACTTTGTAGCCTGGAGTGGAGCTCAGAGCTGGCCAGGGCTTGGCTTCCTCCATTGCCAGGGGCAACCCAAGGCTCCAGCTCTGTGGCCATGGCCGGCTGAGAGCAGGTATCTGGGGATTATTTACCTTCTATAATTGAAACTTTGTTGCCTGAGTGGAGCTCAGAGCTGGCCAGGGCGGGTGGGAGGGAAAGCCTCCTGCGCTCCAGCTCCAGCTCCCTGGCCACAGCCGGCTGAAAGCAGGTATCTGGGGTTTATTTACCTTCTATAATTGAAACTTTGTTGCTTTGAGTGTAGCTTAGAGCAGGCCACAGCAGGCGGGGAACCTTGGCTTCCTCCATCACTGGAGCAAGCAAGCCTCCTGCTCGTTCCAGTTCCATGGCTGCTGGCCGCCATCTTTGTTGGAAGTTAATTTGCATATCTCGATGATTAGCCCATGGGAGGTGTAGCGAAGGTATGGTCAATTACCATGTTTGTCTATTATTAGGTAAGATTATAGTTTACCATACAGTTAACCACTTAACTTCAGCATAATTACTTCAGTTCAGCTAAAGAAGTCTTTATTTTGGCTTGGTCTGAATTGTTCCAGTGTAAGACGTTTAAATTGTTATTTTGTTTGTCAATAATTTTTGTCACACCTTTATCTACACCAGTACTATGTCATATGACTTGTATATCACTAACCTTATTACTTTAAAATGTTCTTTCTTTTCTAAAGGAAATTGCTTATATTTCACTTTAGGTTCCTAATTTTTACCAAATGTATTTCTAAGGAGACTTCAGTTTTCTTCTTTCTATTCTTAAAATGACTGCTACTAGTTATTTGTGACCAATTAGTGATTGTGTAGCTTTCCAAGCTTACATTAGACATTCTGTATTTCCTCCCAACTTTTCTCAGTGAAATGTGTGTTACTCATTTTGCCCTGTAGGTTAAGAGGGAAATGTGATATTTTGGGTCCACATACTCCTAAATGAAGTCTAAACAAAAGCATATTCTCTGCAGGGATGAATCACAGACTCCAGTACACTAGCTGTGGAGAAGTATGAAACGTCCCTGCTGAGTAGTCAGTATAAACTATAACCTATAAGCAGACACTGTGGCTATTACCATTTAGCTGTTTATTATTGCTTATTACTAAGAAAATGCTATGTGTCTTAGTTCTCCATTTCATGCTATCTGAACACACACAGCCCCAGCCAAAATTTATATGTATTAATTATGTAATATCTCATCTAAAAGCTAACATTTCAATCATTATTATTAGATAAATTATGTATAATTTATCTAGTTACAAATTAAAATTATCTGGTTGCAAATTAAAATGTCTTCTCCTATTTAAAAAAAGAAAATTACTTTTGGGATGAAATTATATATAATTTATCTAATATATGTGAATATATATATATATATATATATATATATATGGACATAAAACTATGAAACTCATTGCAATTTTTAGTTATTGATAACTCAATACAATTATGGTTTCACTTAACAAGGGTAAAATGGAAATTCAGAATATAGATGAAAAAATTCCACTCCAGCCCAGCCAGTATGACTTAGTGGTTGATGTCAAGACATGAACCAGAAGATCACGGTTTGATTCCTGGTTAAGGGCACATGCCCAGGTTGCGGGCTTGATCTCCAGTAGGGGATGAGCAGGAGGCAGCCAATAGATGATTGGCTATCATCACTGATGTTTCTATCTCTCTCTCTCCCTCTCCTTTCCTCTCTCTGAAATCAATAAAACACATTAAAAAAAAGTCCACTCCACATATGAGCACAGTTACTAAGCTGCCTCAATGCAACCTTCACTTAGAAAAAGAGGCATCATAAAAATTACTCTTCCCCTCTTCTGAAGGAAATGGTGGTGACTTACAAAAAAAAAAGTTTCGATCTGGTTGCAAATTAAAATTTCTTCTCCTATTTAAAAAGAGAAAATTACTTTTTGAAAGTATTTAATAATTCCTGAATAGCTTGTTCAGTCTTTGTGGTGACTTCTTAATATAAATCTCACATTTTAAAGTGTTACCTTAAATCACCATGCTTTCTTTATTTATTCTTGCTTGCTTTATAAAATATAAGACGAATATTCAGCTGCATTAGTTTGTCTTAGTGTAAGTTATTGGAATGATCAGCATTCTTTTTTTTTAATCCTCACCCAGGGATATTTTTCCATTGATTTTTAGAGAGGGTGGAAGAGAGAGAGAAAGACAGAGAGAAATATTGATGTGAGAGAAATACATTGATTAGTTACCTCCTGCATGAGCCCTGACCAGGGCCTGGGCCAGGGAGAAGCCTCCAACCAAGGTACATGCCCTTGACCAGAATCGAACCTGGGATCCTTCAGTCCGCAGGTCAACGCTCTATCCACTGAACAAAACTGGCTAGGGCGATCAGCATTCTTTACCAATGGGAAGTTCAAAAACAGAATGGGAGTGTGTGAGTGTGTGTGTGTGTGTGTGTGTGTGTGTGTGTGTTAAAGAAATTTTAAGTATTAATGAACAGAGAATCTAAGATATTTTTAAAGTCAGAATGCTGTTCACTTTAGATTCTAAGAGACTGTCTTGAACATCTACAAAAAGGAATGGAAATACGAGACTTAAAGATTATCAGCCTCTGCAAGGAAAAGACGTGTTATTTTCATCATATGTCTGTAGTTTCTGATATCATCATTCACATCCATACCTTTCCACAACCAAACACAGTGTCCTGCACATAATAGACACTTTGTATATTTGGTAAATAGAACTAAATATAAATTACCTGATTCTTAGAGCAATCATTAAGGTAAATTCAGGAGATTCTATTTTTCCCCTCTAATTCCAGTGACAATGACAACAAATACACTGACTCCTAGGAGCAGAGAAGAAAAAAAGAGGGAAAAAACTACGAGGCCATATAGAAAACTAAGAAGAAAGCTCTATGAGAAAATATGAATAGTTCGAATCCTAAGAACTAAAAAAAGTTCACAAATGGACAAGTAGAGCAATAATAGCCATTATCAGTCATTTCAATTACTTTAAAAAAGTGTAAAGTTACTGTGTGTATCAAAGGATAACTGAAAATTATTTATGAAGCAATATGAAAGCAATCTCTATTACAGAGAAAGTGTTGATTGGTTAAGAAGACAAAAAATGGCAGAGTCAACCACATGAATATTGCTAATGAAATCCAGAATTCAAAACTTGTTTGGGTTCTGCAATTTTATCATAGACTTTGAAGAAAATGATTTCATCACATCTGTGAAACACCAATCTGTTTCCCAAATTTCTTGCAATGGAGGCCTGAGCTAATGGGAGGTACAATGAATAGAGACACTCCTTACAAAACAAAATACTTAAAAATTTTAGGAACGTTTCTCATTATAGATGCCATCATATTGGCAGCCAAAGAGAAAAATAAGAATGAATAAGAAATCAATTTTTCTAACATTAGTCCTTGGAGCAGTAGAGATTGTTAGAACACATTTGGAACTTTCTTCCTGCCTTCAGATTCTATTGAGGAATAATCTAAAAACCAGAAAACCTCAGTTTTAATCTAGGTTTCCATTTAGTTCTTGTGCAACATTGAACATCACCTCTTTAGATTTCACATTTGGAAAATGAACATGTTACACCAGATAATTCTTTCCAAATATACTTTTTTTCTTATACAACTTTCACTATATAAATTCAGAGATGTGGAAATTACAGTAATCATCCAAGTGATCTGATTAGTATAGTCAGCCTGTCTAGGTGTCCTGGGTGAACACAAGTCCTTTTTTCTAAATAGAATCTTTATATGTCTGTGCTAGCTATGTAATTCTTGAAATTATCCTTTCAGCTAAGTCTCCATAGACAGCATCAGACACAGAGCAGTTGAGCCATTCAAGAAGTTAAGCTTTTCCCCTACCAACAATGGTTAGAAATATTTTCCTTTTATAAATGTCTGGATTGTTTATATGTTCTTTGCTATCTATAGTCCTATCTTTACACCCAGCCCCAACCCACTTATTGTTACCATTGATACCATGAGGAAGTAAATATTTTCTATGGTTAATCATATAAAAAATCCATGCATGATTCCCTAAGTTTTATTTGTAAAAAATTGCCTAAGGTAAAAGCAAGCACCCATCTTTTTGTGAGCTCATTGCTAACTTTATGTTTAATGCAGTGATAGAGAGTGCATGTCTGGTAGCAGAGGGAAAATAAGAAACTCAATGAATAAAGAACCATATGTAATTCCTAGCCATAAAATGAAGTCTTAGTCATCAAATTCATTTTTGTCTCTGAACTGTGATTTAGAAATGATAGATTCTTGAAAGAAAGAAGAAAGAAAGAAAGAAAGAAAGAAAGAAAGAAAGAAAGAAAGAAAGAAAGAAAGAAAGAAAGAAAGAAGAGAGAGAGAGAGAGAGAGAGAGAGAGAGAGAGAGAGAGAGAGAGAGAGAAAGGGAGGAAGGGAGGGAGGAAGGAAAGGAGGGAGGAAGGAGGTCAAATGGGAGGTAGGTGGTTACTGGAGCAGCAGGACAAGTGACAGGATGATATTGCTGTCCAAGGTATGAGGATAATAGCAGTGAATATGTCTGAGCAAAAAGGTCTAGACCAGTACTGTTCAATGTCCAGCAGAAATATAATGCAAGCCACATACACAATCTCATATTTTCTAGTAGTCAGAAATAGAAAGAAACAGACAAAATTAATTTTAACAATATATTTACTTAGACCAATATATCTAAAATACTGTAATTTAACATGTAAAAATTATTGAGATATTTTACATTTTGTAGTATGTCTTTGAAATCCATTTGGTTAGCTACCTGGAATGTACTTGATAGCTATATGTGGCTAATATTAATTATAATGAACAGCAGAGATCTAAATCAAAGTCAAGAGCACATATACTAATTATGCTTCCTCCTCATTGACTTATTACACACACACACACATTCTTCCCACCTCCAGCACCAACAATATCATCCCAGAGATTTCTGTATGTATAAGATATTTAGTTAACTTTGAAAAGATATTGTTATTACTTATTATTATTATTACTATCTCTTCATGAATTTTATGAGGCATATTGTTTCCCAACATTAGGTGAACATAGATATAGAAAAGTTTTCTGCCTTCAGTCACTGGCCCTGCATTACTTTAGATACATAAAGATAGTTTCATGACTTAATGGACTCTACAGCAGATAGTGATTTTCCAGTCATCCACTCAGATATAAATAAAAAACCATGTTTTTATTTTTCTATCATTTCTATCTCAGTATAATCTCATTATTCCTGAGTTATCATTTGTTCTGGTGAGTATTTATTGGCCATCTGCTATGTGCTAGATTTGTTATAAGCAATATGAATGGCTAAATATTCCTACATCTTGTAGAACATATTCTAGTGGAAAGAACACCGATAATATAAAATAAATATGCAAAAAATATAGTATGGTATTGACAGAAAGGTAATTCTTTCTCTCTAGGATGGCATCTGAAGACTTAGGTAAATCCAGACACTTTCTGACAGTGGCTAGGACAGTGTCTAGAATATGGTAGGTATTCAATAAATATTTTTTAATAAATAAATAACAATAGATGGAGGCAGCTCATGCCCTGTCATTGTCTGCAGGGCATCCAATTAAGTATACACATTGTCACATCTGGATGTCTGCTATGGACCCCCCCCCCGCCCATCCACAGTTTCCTCCACTGAGATACCTTCATCCCCATCTACTCACTGGAGGTAGGGTCCATAGGACAAGGCACCACCAAGACCTCATCATAGCCATGTGTCCACTTCGGGTCTACTGCCTCATACTCTGTCTCCCCTTCGCAGGAGCACATACCTATTTGGGCTTTCTTCTGTGACTATGTGGGTCCCAGAGTTTAATGGCACTGCCTGGGATGCCTTCAGGCAATCTGTCTCCTTGATCCCATGCCATGTGCCTATAGATTTCTAAATGGAAACTGGAACACAGGTTCATCATTGACAGATGTAGTTGGGGTAATCTCTTTCTCTCTTCTCAAGAGTTTACCGGGAAGTGGACAAGGAAGTATCAGGGCACAGCTTTTCTTAGAACCCTCAACCATATCTAACTTTTTAAATTTTTTTATGTTAATCCTCACCAAGGATATTTTTTCTATTTATTTTTAGAGAGAATAGAAGGGAGGGGGTAAGGGGAGAGAAACAAGAGAGATAGAAACATCCATGTGAGAGAGACACACACAGAGACCTGGGCCGGGGATTGAACCTGCAACCCAGGTATGTGCCCTTGACCGGGAATCGAACCTGCAACCCTCTGGTGTGCAGGAGAATGGTCTAACCACTGAGCATGCCTTCCAGGGCCATGTCTACTTTCTTATCTTCTTGTCTTACATAGAGAGGATTTGTATCTCTTCTGTGGGGGTGGGGGTGTTCATAATTAACAATGAATAAATTATCAAATGCAATATTTTAGTCCAATTTCTTAAATAATGCATAGGCTTCCTACACAACCAATCACATTTAGCTTAGGAAATCTTAAACTTTAGAAAACAGTACTGTTTTGCTCTCTGTTTTAATCCTTATTTATAATGGTTGGACTTGTTTATATACTGAGGATAAACAGGAGAATAAAAACAGAAAACCATGTTAACTTATACTGATTTTTCACAAGACAGCCATGCTTTCTGTGCCACAAAATACTACATAAAAGAGAAAAACACTACCCAGTTGAACATAGTGACCTGCGGAGGAATACACAAAACACTCAGATACCTCATCTTCTTTTTTAATATATTTACCCATACACATTATGCTATACTTCTGGGTTTTATACTTTTCCTGTTCAAACTATCAAATAGAGCAATTCAAATATCATAAATATCTGAAAACCAGAGATATTGAGAAGTTAAAGTAATAAAATCTTTTTAAAAGAAATGAGAGAGCACATGATGGCTCCAGGGGAAAAGGCCTCAGAGCATATACGGTGTGGTGTGCGCCACAGAGACAAGAGTGCTAGAATAGCAGAAAGGAGGCAGGCCCCACAGGCCTCTGTCCCATGAGGATGGCTGCAGAGGGTGCAGGGCACAGAGCTGCCACAGAACAGCTCTCACTACCCAGCATCCGTGTGTCAACTCTAATGACACAATTTTGCCTTAATACTAATGGTGTCCTAGCCCAGCCGGTGTTTCTCAGTGGTTGAGCATACACTCAGGAACAAAGAGGTCACTGATTTAATTTTCGCTCAGGGTACAAGTCTGGGTTGTGGGCTCTATCCCTGGTGGGGGCCATGCAGGAGGCAGTCAATCAGTGATGTTTCTCTCTCATCGATATTTCTCTCTCTCTACCCCTCTCCCTTTATCTCTCTCTAAAAATCAATAAAAACATATTTTAAAGTATAAAAAAATAATAATTTCCTTTTTTCTATTTCTTCAAGATACTTCAAATGTCACATTTCACCATTTTTATTCATACCAAGCAAGCAATGTCTTTTTTCAAAATATACTGCAATGCTTATCTATATTTACTGTAATATTACTGCATATATTTGGAATCCAACTAAGATGCTTAAAGTAAGTAAGATGAGGTTAGGATTGTACGTTTTTACTGTAGTAAGTCTATTTCTTATAAGACTGTATAAGATTTGAGCTCCATACCATATCTTTATTCCATGAAATTCCATAATATAGCTATTTTTAAGAACACACATACTACTATAGAAATTCACACTATAGGAGAAATGATGCTAATTTTAAAATACCAATATATTCAATAATTTCCTTTTTTTCAGCACTATTACCTTTAGCTCTGTCCTATTGGATTATTAAGTCATTTATCAATTTAAGGCAATATGACCCAGTAATGCTGTGTTATTTAAGTAATAATTACTTCATAACATTTAATTTGCATCTGTAGGAGACATGAAATATAGGCTTCCAAATGCTGGGTAAGTAGAGTCTAGCTCCTTTTAGTTCTGTTGGACACATTTGTCTCCAAATTTAGCTTCTTGTACCTTAACATATTGGTTGTCTTCCCATGTTTTAAATGTATGCTTATATATCACATATTTTATTAGCTGTTTAATGAGGGGTAATGTCCACCTAGGAAACAGTTTTTATGAAATAAAAGTCTTGGTTAGTAAATTTTCAAAAAAAAAAAAAGAACATCCAGAATCTATTCTTATTAATGTTTGACCCTTTACCTTCTGAGATGTGTTCTTAAATTTTGATGAGTAAGAGCCACATAAGGCTATCCTAAAGTCTTGAGGTTGTTGATACAATGATGATTCTGATCATGTAATGCCTGGGGTATGGAAAGGAGATATAAGAAAGAAGAATGTGGAGAGAAAAGCAATAGTCCTGAAATGGATAGAATAAGAAGAAATTATTTGTCACAGTCAGGAAGGAGGATGTCAACAATACATAGCCAGAACCACAGACTCCAACCCATGTGCCATCCCTCACTCTGAGGCCAAAGGGATATCAGTGGATCTACTACTACAAGCCCTCTTCAATTATAACTAAGTTATAAAGAAGACTCCTGGAAAGCTAACAATAACGAGTGTCTAAGAACTTTAGTGGTGACTCTGTTGGTGATTTTTTTTAAGTAATATAGATAACATTTTCTCTTTCTCTGCTAAGAAACTCATTGTTATTTTTTTCATTACGAACAAAACGATTCTTTCAACTAATAGACACATTCTCAGAATTTTTTTAAGTGCTCAAATTATAACATAAGAACTCCTTCAGTGAAAAAAAAGAGAAAGATAGCCCTAAAATCTTAGCTGTCCTTTCTACCTAATTAATGGCAGATACAGGTGGTCCCTGACTCATGATGGTTCACTTAGAATTTTTCTACTTTTCAATGGTGCGAAAGCAATACACATTCAATAGAAACTGTACTTCGAATTTTGACCTTTTCTCAGGCTAACAATGTGTAATACAACACTCTCTTGTAATGCTGGCAGCAACAGTGAGCACATCTCCCGGTCAGCCATGCATTCTCGAGGGTAAACAACTGAAACTGTACAGTCACTGCATTGCCAGAGTTCTTGTACACTGTGCTCTGAGCACGTTCAAGGTAGGCTAGGTTAACCTAGGACATTCAGTGGGTTAGGTATGTTAAATGCATTTCAAACTTATGATCTATTTAATTCAAGATGGGCTTGTCTGGATGCAACCCCATCCTAAGTCGAGGAGCATCTGTAAACAAATATAAAATGTGCAGTTAATTCAGCTTCTTTGTTTTCATCCAGATACTTGGTATTGGCAAGTCTACACCCAACAAAACAGTTGATTCAGCCAACTCAGTAGCAAAAACAAGAAGTTGCATCAGTCATGAGTTATGCACACAAAATCATCAGCAATGAGAATCTTGCTAATCAACCAGTTGTCAAGGAGCCTTGAAAATGTAGCCTAATCAGCACACAGCAAAGTTCCTATATCATCGATGCACTTGCCTATTTCAAAGAATTCTACAGCAATTGTAGGAGAGAGACGTCTATTTTTGAATGCTAGCATGTATTAGGAAAAAATCCAGAATGATTAAGGCTTCTGGCATGTATTTCAGCTATTACAGCTGTTTGCAATATATATGTCTACATCTATATTTGAAATCTCTGCTCTTGCCATTTGCCATCTGCCCATAGATGGGTGAAAATGGCTATGGTTTTTGTTCATTGCTTATGAAACTTCACATAGAAATCTGCCAAACCTGTATTATTTTTCCTAGTATTTTTCAAACATCTAATCAATATCCCAGAAATGTTAAAACAGAAAAGTGTAGTCTTTCAAAGCCACCTGTTTCATTTGCCTTTTCAATGAGAAGAGGTGTAAAATGCCCCTCACATTAATTTTGGCCATCTAATTTTTATTAACTATTTCATAATACTCTGAATATCCAGAAAACTGGCTTACAGATCTCAAACCTCTAGAATATAGTGGGGGAAGAAATCTAGAAACACTAAGACAGCATCACAAGCCCCAGAGTCACAAAAGAGTCCCTTGCTCATTGCTATCTAATAGCAGAATCCTGACCTCCCACTCAGCCATTTTCTCTTAAGACAAAATTCTCACACTTTTGACTCTCTGGTAGCTAGGTATCAGTGGACTTAAGAGACTAAAATGAAAAAGAAATGCTATTCTTCTGGAGGAGAACAGATGAAAGAGGGAAATATGGGCAAGGCAATGGGGAGACTGAAAAGTTGAAAACTATGCCATGAATTTTGCTGAGTATTATAACCCAGCATGATAGTGAATGCTCCCAACAATGTTTCTGAACCATTTCTAAAAGCCATTATATTTAGAGGCCTCCATGTAAAACTGAAAAAACAAAATCAAAATATTTAAATCTATTTCAATCAATATTATTTAAAATTTATAAACTTGGGAAGTTTAAAATTTAAGCTTCAGCTAACAATAAAATTTATTCATTTATGTGAAAAGTGTGCACTAAGGTACAAGTTTAAAAGTCACTTCTATAACAGAATAATTATGTAAAAAATCTATATTATATCATTAATATCCATAATTTAAAACCATGTAGATTCAATTAGAGTCCAAAATTCCAATCTCAAGAATTCCCCCTAAAATAAAAACTCCCCACCCATGATCTGAAACAAAGTTCCACGCCACAGAAGATGATTCTCATACTTTACACAGATCATACTTTTATGGGACAACTGAATACAACTAAAATTTAAAAATCAGTATTATAACCATTCAGTTTCTTCTGTCTCTGTTGAGTTATTTCTGAATAAATGTGACAATGGCATAATTGTTCTATGACAACAGGAGTTGATTCTATGTATCTAGGATTAATTTTTTTTACTTCAGATTAATCACTCTTTAGAACCACTGGCAAATTGGTCACTAATCCATCCCTGTTTATTCTATAATAATTATCCTATTATTAAGAAATTCCTATCCTCATATTACTTATCCTATAAATATTTTTTAAACCTACATTTGAAAAGAAATGTCAAGACTTGTAACTGAATACTCAATATGCTCCAATTTAATTTTGTAAGTAAACAAGTCCCTTCTTAACTGACTGTTATCATCAGATGGTCAGAACTTCCACCTGGCTCATAGTCAGAAGTATAATTACACCTCCAGTAGAAGCCAATCAACTCGACAGACACATTTTTTCTTTCTTGCCAAATGTGTAACAGTAGAGGGCTTATTTGACAATAAGTTTATTGACAGGAAATATCTCTCTGATAAAATATATTGTTTAAACTTGTCTTCCTTTTTAGAATTTAGGAATTTGCTCTTTTAAAGATCAAGAAATATTTTTTATTAAATATGCATTTATTTATAAATATATTGTCTTTATAAACATTGGCTCTGGAACTAACTCAAGATTTTACCACTAAATAGAGACGCTAAAATACTGCATTACATATATTTTAGGTATGCAACAAATGAGGATGATAAAGAGTTTGGTTTTCTCAGATACATCTAGTTTGGTCTTGCTAGATAACAAATTTAAAAGATTTGAGTCTCTCCTTTTCAATAACTCAGTGTTTATTATAGGTCTCTAAGTCACTCAGCATATGATGTCGGGATGCTTAGCATAGAAACTACTTCACTGAAAGTGCGACATAAATCTTTGCTGAACCAAATTGAAACAAACTGTGATATACACTTAAACAGATCAATGATAATATAGGATATGATTGGTTCAATAGAAGTCCAATAGATTGATATGCTAAAATAGAGCATGTAGTAACTAATGCTGAATGGGAAGTTAAGGTTTAACCAAAGAATTTGCAATTGAACACATTCATAAAACATTTATTTTAGAACCTAACAGGAATTTTAAAAAGAAAAAAAAACTTTACAATATGAATTTGGCTGGCTTTGTGTGGGGATTTATTTTGCTTTTCTTCCTTCAAGTTTCTGATTATCATTTTAACTGATTTTGAGTTTGTAGCTTTACTTGGTATGGTTGCAGTCACAATTATCACTTTAGCTGGGACCTTATACAGTGAGAGCGCCTAAGAAATAAGACGAGGGCAGGAAAAGCCTCTGTGTCTGTAGTCGTTATTACAAAGCACATTCTATTTCTACAGAGCCTGCTCGCTTTTCATGCTCAGTGCCAACTACAGATTAGAAGCACGTCTCATCCTGACTGTTCAGAATTTGTCAAGGCACTGCCATTGTTAGGATTAAACTCCAAACTGAACGGGCTCAAAGAGCCAATGATAAAATGCCAATTGCTTCCGTCTGCAGCCTCTCCCAGCTTACCAAGCTCCAGAAATAATGACTTTCTTTTTGTGTTTCCTTTTTCCCTCTGCCTGTCAAAATTTCCTTTTCAGAAGTGTCCTAGAGTAAGAGCTTGGATCCAGATTGCCTGGTTGGAAACCTGAGTGCATCCACCCTAGTTGTTGAACCTCTAAACATTTACGTAAACGTCCCAGGTCTCAGTTGCCCCATCTGTAAAATGGGATCTCATATGACTGCTGTAAGGGTTAAATGAGATAATAAATGTAAAGTGCTTAAACCATTACCTGCCCATATAAGTATGCATTTTATACATGTTCACTGTCATGATTACTGTGTTACTTTAGAAGGTAATAAAAAAATATGTATTGAATGAATCTCACTACTAGTTTGAAAAGGGCATGGGTTTCAGAGGCTGATAAACCTGGATTTGAATCCTAGTTTGTATTTCCCCCTCTATCTCTCCCTGTCTCTCATACATACACACACACACACACATGCATACCCACATGTATACACACATGTGGCCACAGATAAGAGATACAGGACATATCTGTCATCTCTGCTGTGCAGCCTCCCACAAATTATCAGGCCCTCTCCTGTTGCTGGCGTAGAGCCCATCAAACTTACCACGCTTCATACACGCCCAAACCTTTTCTCCTCTCCTCAAATCCATACTCCACCTCTTCAACTCGTCTGCTAGCCAAACCTGTCCACGCATTCACTAATATCTTGAAATTCCTGAATCCAAAGAATTCACATCTCCCTTCTTTATTTTTACAAGACATCCGAAATGGATTTCTGGATTTTAAAACCCTCCAACCTCTTGACTTCTCTCTTTTAATCACACTCTCTAGGGTTTCCTTTCTCCTTTATTCATCTCTCCTTTTCTAACAACATCTAAATACTGCTCTCCTCAGAATTGGGCTTTGGCTCTCTGCTCTTCTCTCTCTGTATTCCCTCTCCAGGTGATCTCACCAGTCCCTATGATGTCAAAAACCAGGTACATGCTGGTGACTTCCAAATGTGTCTTCAGGCCAACCAATAACTCTGATGGCTATATGAGAGATATGGCAAATCTATCATGCCTAAAGTGAGCTCTCAATTTCTCCCCCAGAAATGTATTCCTCCTATAGGCTTCCTTTTCTACATAAATGGTACTCACATCCTTTTATTGCTCATTCCAGAAATCTAGAAGTCATTTTTAGTTCTTCAGCATTCTTTATACTTTCCCCCAACCTTACCCAATCATTCAACATCACCTATAAATTCCACTTCTAAGATATTTCTCTAATCTAAATATTCTATCTTCATTCCCACAATTATTCTAATTCAAGACAAAAATTATGTCTCACTACAATTACAACAATGACCTTCTTTTTAATGTTTCTTTGAATAGCTTTATTGAATATAACTGATATATAAAAAGACTGGACATAATTAATGTTTATAATTGGATCTCTCCACTCCTACCTCTGAACCCCACCTATCTATCCTCCACATTATAGTCAAAGTGATCTTCTTTTTAAAAAATCTTTATTGTTGAAAGTATTACATATGTCCCCTTTTTCCCTCATTGACCTCTCCCAGTCCACCCCACCCCCACCCCAGGAATGCATCACCCTATTGCCTGTGTCCATAGGTTATGCATATATGCATACCCTATGATCTCTTCCCACCCACCTACCCTCCCCTGCCTTCCCTCTGAGTGATCTTAATGTGAGCTCCTCATAAGATCATTTTAAGGTCACCTGGAATTTTCTTTTTGATGTCTTCTCTACATAATTAAGTAGCTTTGTATTACTTTACACTTTTTATTTCAATTTTTCTTCTTGAAATATTTACATCATTTCTAAACATTCATAAAACATTCCCCATTTTCCTTAGAGGCCATTAAAATACTGATTAAATTAGCAGCATTATTTCAAATTAAGCTTTCCAAAAAGCCTTTGATTTAGGTTTAATAAGACAACTATTATTTTACTATCTAAAAATAAAATCCAATTATAGTTGCTAAGATATAATAATGCATTTCATTATACATTGGATGAGTTAACATAAAGGAAATATAATGACATATTTGTTTTCCTCTAATAAGTTCTAAATAACTTTTTTAACATTTAAGTGAAAAACACATTTAGATATAAATATTCTTACAATATGTTTTTTTACTGAGAGATTTTCTTTCTCCTGTTTTGAATACTCTTAATATATTGGCTTATATATAATCATATATGTAATAAAAACAGTATCAGGTTAACTAAGAGTGGCATTTATCCCTCATTATTTTGTTAAAGATAGAGAAGTTATCTGACTCTATTTACGTAATGCTTATGAAAGGAAGAATACAGATGCTCTCTGACTGAGCAACATACTGCTATGAGTGTGCACAAAAGCCCATGTCTCAAACACACGCACACCTAAATATAAAACAGAACTGGGTAAATCAAGGGGGGAAAGCAATTGTTCAAGTTATTTGACATTTCATGTGAATCAAATTGCAACTTTATTATTTGACTAAACATTTTCTTGTTTGATACCAGAATTGTATTTGGTAGAAACTGTAAAATGGAAATAGTGACCTGAGGCAATATAAAGAAAATTATTTTACTTCAGCACAATCACTAAAAATGTAATCTAATCAATGATTGCTATATATCACATGTAGCAGACACCATCCTCACCAGGGCTTTAGAAAGGAAGTGTAAATTACCTAAATACTTTCAAACAAATGTCATTTCCATATTTTGTACCTGACTTATCTGTGTTAATCACTCATGTTTACTGAATTCATCAAGTATTTGCCCAGTTCTCTTGTTCTCTGTACTCATACTAATTAGTACAGAAAGTTACTATAACTAATGGTGGTTGTTCAGGAGTTTAATATTTGTCTGTGTGAACTTAGGCAGCATGGTGTCACCTGGTGCTTTGCAAAAATGAAGTAAGGGTCCAAAATGAAGTAAGTTCGTCAACATGGTGGCACCTTAGGAAATTTAGAGTGTGGCTCTGAGAGAAAGAAGCTGCCAATTTACTTACTAATAGGGTCAGCAGGAAATCGAGGATGGAATGTCATAATTTATTATACAAACCAAGACACCCCTAAAAGTGAAAGAGACTTGTTAGCACTTATGTCAAGACAAAACAAATAATGTGATACTAACCCACACAAAACAAGATGTAAGGTAACCCAAAGATATTTTCACCCTAAGGAAATAGAAAGTCGAGATCAGGATAAGAAGAAGTTATAGGAGGGATGACTATTTTTCAATAGCTGTCAGGTAACAGAGAACTAGATGATTGGCTCTAGTGATAAATGTGACAGGAGGTGCCATTCTGCAGTAAGGTTGCCAGATAAAATACAGGGCTCCAGTTAATTTGAATTTCAGATAAACAACAAATAATTTCTTAGTATAAATATGTCTTAAACAATATTTGGGACATAGTTTATAGTTTTTAAAAATTCTCATTTATCTGAAAATCAAATTTGAGTGTGAGTCTTTTATTTTTATTCCTAAGTCTGACAACTATATTGGGAGCCCACGGTGTGTTCCTAGATAAAGTTCTCTGCTTTCAGGGATCATCAAGTAGGACCTGTGTAGGTCTAAACCAGCTGTGGGCAAACTACGGCCCGCGGGCCGGATCCGGCCCGTTTGAAATGAATAAAACTAAAAAAAAAAAGACCGTACCCTTTTATGTAATGATGTTTACTTTGAATTTATATTAGTTCACACAAACACTCCATCCATGCTTTTGTTCCGGCCCTCCAGTCCAGTTTAAGAACCCATTGTGGCCCTCAAGTCAAAAAGTTTGCCCATCCCTGGTCTAAACTAAAGACTCCTTGCAAGAACTACAGTTTTGGGTTGTTTTTTGTTGTTGTTTTTGTTGTTTCCTAAAAGGGTTTACTCACTTCACAAAATAGAAGGACCCCTCTGAAATGCTTAGCACAAGATCCAAAGTCTAGAAGCTGCTGGTCAAAATTTAGATGTACAGTAGGTGCCTGGAATGATTGAGTGACCCTCCCTGTGCCGATGTCAGGATTACACAGGAAAAAAGCAATATATAAGGTTACTGAATGCACAGAAGGAAACCTCAAGAGATGAAGGCCAGCCCTGGCTGATTTGGCTCAGTGGATAGAGCGTCAGCCTGTGGACTGAAGGGTCCCAGGTTCGATTCAGGTCAAGGGCATGCTCCTCCACTTCCCCGGGGTCCTGGTCCGGGTTCGTACAGGAGGCAACCAATTGATGTGTTTCTCTTACATCAATGTTTCTCTCTGTCTTCCCCTTTCCCTTCCACTCTCTCTAAAAATCTATGGGAAAATATCTTCAGATAAGGATTAAAAGTAAAATGAAAGGAAGGAAGGAAGGAAGGAAGGAAGGAAGGAAGGAAGGAAGGAAGGAAGGAAAAGAGGGGGGAAGGAAGGAAGATGAAGGCCAACCAAAGAGCCAGTAAAACTAGGGTTATGTTCTGATGGGCCAAATTGGTCAGGTTGGAGTCCCCAAGTTCATTCAAACATTAGGAGCCCAGAAAGCAGATCCTTGGTGGGAACAGAAACAAAGTCCAAAGCCAGCGGGCAGAACTCTGTGAAATAGAGTCAAAAAGTTCAAGATTCAGGTAAAGAAATAGAGACAGGTTTGGGGTGACTAGGAAGAGAACAGGCAGGTCATGTTGATGGCCTCTACTAAGACTTGAATACCTATAACTTACTTTTATCAATCACTAAATGGAAGAAGCATTCATCTTTCTGAATGGTTTTTATTTATTACATCCAATATACTGCAGTTAGAATTTTTATATAAGAAATGGCCAACTGTAATACTTATAATAATCCCATCTAATAATAGACAAACATGGTAATTGACCATACCTCCGCTACACTTCCCATTGGCTAATCAGCGAGATATGCAAATTAACTGCCAACAAAGATGGTGGCTGGCAGCCACACAGCTGAAGCGAGCAGGAGACTTGCTTGCTCCAATGATGGAGGAAGCCAAGGTTCCCTGCCTGCCATGGCCTGGCTCTGAGCTCCGAAAGCAACAGCTCCAAAAGCAACAATGTTTCAATTATAGAAGCTAAACAAACCCCAGATACCTGCTTTCAGTGGCCTCAGAGCTGGAGCGAGCAGGACGGCAACAATGTTTCAATTATAGAAGCCAAACAAACCCAGATATCTGCTTTCAGCCAGCCGGGGCCTCAGAGCTGGAGCGAGCAGGACAGCAACAATGTTTCAATTATAGAAGCCAAACAAACCCCAGATACCTGCTTTCAGCCAGCCACGGCCTCAGAGCTGGAGCCGGCTCTCAGCTCCAGTGACAGCTATAGAAGGTAAATAAATCCTAGAAAAAAAAAAGAAAAAGAAAAAAAAAAGAGGCTGGGAGCTTCAGTCACCCACCTGCCTGAAAACAGCCATCAGCCCCTCACCCAGGCTGGCCAGGCACCCAAGCAGGACCCCCACCCTGATCCGGATCACCCTTCAGGGCAAACCAGCCGGCCCCCACCCATGCACCAGGCCTCTATCCTATATAGTAATATGCAAACTGACCCTAACAGCAGAAAGACTGGGAATGACTGGTCACTATGACACACACTGACCACCAGGGGGCAGATGCTCAATGCAGGAGCTGCCCTCTGGTGCTCAGGGTGCTCTCACAGGGGGGAGCTCTGCTCAGCCACAAGCCAGGCTGATTGCTGCCAGTACAACAGTGGTGGTGGGAGCCCCTCCTGCCTCCTCAGCAGTGCTAAGAATGTCTGACTGCAGCTTAGGTCTGCTCCCCGCTGGCAAATGGACATCCCCCGAGGGCTTCTGGGCTACCAGAGGGATGTCTGATTGCCATCTTAGGCCCAATCCCCCCAGGGGAGCAGGCCTAAGCCAGCAAGTGGTCACCCCCGAGGGGTCCCAGACTGCGAGAGGGCACAGGCCGGGCTAAGGGACACCCTACCCCCGAGTGCACAAATTTTTGTGCACTGGGCCTCTAGTGTCAATAATAATAGTAATAATAACTAATTGGTATTCAGTTTTTACTATCTACCGAAAATAAATTAAGCTATTTTCTTGGCTTAATTTATTTAATCACCACAACCTTATGATGTAAGTAATATTGTTATCTTAATTTTACCTTGCTATAAATTAAGTAGGTTCTTATCTCAAGACAAGATGAAAATTGCAAAAGGTGAACAAGATCTGTAAGAACCACAGTGCACTGCTCATGTCTGCACCATAAAGACTACCTAGAGGTCCACTAGCTAGTTTGGAATTTCCTTTGCTCCATTGTTTCCTAGCTCTCTAACTTTGGGCAAGTCCCTTCATCCCTCTAAGTCATAATTTCATTCCAGTTAGAAAGGGGGCAATAGTAGGGGCTGCCTTACAATGTTATGAAAATGAAATAATATGTAAAAGGTTTAGGATACTACATACCTGGTATACAATAAGTATGTAATAGATAGCAAATGCTATAATTTAGAAAAGACTCAATATTAAAAAAGATGGAAAGGAAACAAAATGTGTTATTTCTGTAGTTTTTGTATTGATTCATTGTCTTTATAGTCTTCTATTTCAGTATTCTATAAGGCCTACTTATGTGTCTCCAGAGATTTCTTCATCTCTACCTTCAATCTATATCCTCTGATATTTGCTCAACAGAAAGCCCTAGCTACCATATCAGGAGATAGAGAGCGGAGTAACTTGAGCTGGGTTCTGGCCAGGCCTGCTTCTCCCTCCAGCCCCCACCATTACCCCCACCTCTACCCACCCCTACATTCCCCTCCCCCTAACGCCTCAGGCAGGAAGCAGAGCAGCTGCAGTGTCCAAGTCCAATATGAATGAACACAAGGAGAATTTATTTGCTCCTACCACTCCTAGGCTCAATTGAAGAGCAATAACATATGGCATTGAGGCTCTCTGATTTCCTAAAGGGGATGGGAAACATAATTTAGACATATAAAGGAATTAATACCCTGTAAGGTAAACTTTGATCATTGAGAGACAAAATTCAAGGAGGAACCAGTAGATGAAGTTTACAGACTTCCAGCCTCACCATGAACCTCTGCAAATTGCACTAGGATCATACTACCTCTCCAGACACCACATGTTGAAAGGCGTTTTTAGGGGTGAAATAGGCAGGTTTAGGAAATTTTAGGAATTAAGGGGTCCATGGAGAAAGCACAAGGCTCCAGAGCTGCCAAGGGTACATTTCCATAGAAAAGGGGAGCTTGGGATAGCAGAAGGTGCATTTCTATAGAATAAGGGAGCTGGGAGCTGTAGAAGGTATACATTTACAGAATAAAGGGAAGGAAGCCCCTCATTTAGAGAGGGAAGAGGAAAGCCCAGAAGGAATAGGGAAACAATAAGGGAAAAGAAGGACGGAGCTCTGAAGTTGCTATAGTGACCAAATTAGAGAGGATAGTGACCAATCAGAAGGGATATCAAGGCACAAAAAAACTTCAGCCTTTATAAACCTATGGAAAAGGGACTTAGTGGGACTCTTTCCCCCTCCCCACATGGGAGTCTGTGCTTGTTTTTGAATAAATCTCCACCTTTTACTATACCACCTTTCATCAGTGGTTTCATTCTTCAACTCCACCTACTCCATCTAACAAGAATCCAGGAACCATCCTGCCCAGAGGAACACCATGGGTTCCAGGCCAATGTTCCCATTTCAGTGTGACCAAGGCACTGGGTGAGTATGTTTTCTTATAAAGGATATGGTCAGCTCTGTCACTCAATAGCTTGTATTTAATTTTTCTTTTTCTCTTTTTTGTCTTACTTCTTTCCCCCCCTCTCTTACTGCCCTTGGATTAAGAAGATAGATGGATAGATAGATGAATAGATGATAGATAGTTAGATAGATAGATAGATAGATAGATAGATAGATAGATAGATAGATAGATCATTTAACTCTGAGTGTTTGCCTCAGGCTATTTTAGTATAAAATCCCAGCTAAGATGATTGGTAAAAAGAGTGGCCCTAGAAAGCTGATCCTCAAGGTGGAATGATGGAATAGATCATCGCTCTGTATTAAGGGCATCATAAAGACCCCATTGCTGCCACTAGAATGAGTGGTATCACAAATAACAAAGCTTCACGTGATTGATATGGGAGCAACAATAATTGGAAGAATTGTGGTAAAGGGCATCCGATCTATATGGCACTGGAAGTCTTTCTAAAGAAAAAATGACAGGTTCAGGACAGCTAATTGCCAGCTAAAGGAATATCATAAAAATCAATAGGTCTCTGTGAAACTTCACAAAAATTCTTGTCTTCGGTAGCTTCAGGGCACACTGCACAAGAAGTCAGGCTTAGGATCTAATTATAAAAGTGACAAAGCTGCAAAGGAAACTAAAAGTATACCTCAACGATCTCCTGTGTCAAATTGTGGGCTCTGAAGAAAAATAATGGATGTTAGGATGAGAACATTTGGGTGGAGAATTTTGAGAATCTTGAATCTCCAACCTCAAAGTTGCCTGGCCAACAGAAGCAGCCCTTTTCCACTTACTAGAGAAAAGGTTCCTCTCTTGTCTGAATCTTTCGAGTAGATCCTAATTGTTTGCTGAGATGGATCCCCTCTTGCCTTAACTTGAAACAAGTTGTGGATTCTGGAACTTCTTTAACACAGGTGGAAAGAAAGGATCAGAAAGCACAGGGAAGTGGGATTGTTAGAATGGATATATTAAGTAAGATCTGAAAATCAAGCACTGGACTACGTTCTCTAAGAAGACCCAGAAGACACTTCCTTTATGAAGGCAATAAGGAATCACAGGGGAGGGAGGCCCTGGCATATTGAGTGGCAGTTGTCGTATGCAGGCTGGCATTCGGGAAACACGTGTAAGTGAGCCCCCTTCATTATAGACGAGGCAACCGCTCTACGTCACAGAGACCAAGCAAGGCTCTAACAAGATAATGAGCTTTAAAAACTGGAAATAAGTAACTATTATAGTTTAAAAGTTTAAGCTATTCAGTGTACAAACATGTAAATATTATTGGTATTTATCTTCTTGACCAAATCTTCCCATTCTATTTGAAAAAAACAGCTTCTTTCTTTCCAACTAATGTGAAACATCTATTTATTCTCTCCCTAAAAATGTGCTTATGCTTGAACTTGTGAGAAATGCTCACCTGTCTGAATTCAAATAACTGACTTGGAGATAGAAGTATGGCAAAAACAAGACTTTTAATAAGTTCTGGAGAGTGGGTGTCCATCCCATTGTACAGGCACACCTGGGGCAGGGAACATACCCTATTTATTCAGTCCCTCCTCCAGTTCCTCATTGGCTGAGAACTATGGGGTCACCTGTTTCCTCATAGGTCTCCTAGGGTCTTGCGGTCTCCCATTGGGCCATTTAAAAAAATTGGGCTGGGGCCTCTCTAGCTGCCTCCCCCTCCCCCTATCTAGTTGAGGCAGGCACCTGGGGGGGGGAGGGTACCTGCATGATGCTGGCCCACGTGCACAGTTCTTTGTTCCTATATCCTCTTTTCTCCTCCCTACATTCTGTTTGCCCTGGGGAAATTCAGCAAATTCCATCAAAAGCTGACCATGCTGGAGATGGATCACAGAGGTCCATTTCCTACAAATTGTATTGAAATTCCATTTCATTCTTAGTTTAATAACTGTAGACACTAATGACCAAAGAAAAAGATGCTATGGTGATGTAACACTATGCACTATATATTTAGAACCACACAATTCATCATGAACTTACTAAAAGCTATTTAATTGATAAAATAATAATAATGGAAGGAAAGCAAGTACTGCCTATAAAATACTGCTAATTAAAATACTTTAATATAGTAAGTCGATCATTAATAATGTGGTACCTGTTTAATCAATGGGTTAATAAAGATAACTATGTGATCACAACACATTTTTACACTACTTCAAGCATACATCTCTATTTTGAAAACCATAACTTTTGTATAAAATAATTAAAAACCTAAGAAAGTTTTGAAAAATGAGCTCCTTATAATTAGTAGCAATGATAAGATTCCTAAATGTCAGTGCTGGTAGAACCTAACCATTTGAAGCAAAGTGGACATAATTACCAAAGTGGCATTAATGTGAGGGAACAATTAGAATATCTCCACCTAAGATATGTGTAGTAGCAGCTAATATATCATGGTGCCCCAGAGGGAAGATAGCTTGACATCTTAATGGGTGCTGCTTAATTTTATGAGAAATGGAAATCAAGATCTAGTCATCAGAAGGCTCAAAGCAACCACCACAATTAAAATTTTAGTCCCTCAACCAGTTCCAGAACTAAGTCAGTTTGCAGATTCAGAATCTATTGATTAAAGGGAAGGTCCATTCCCTTTGAGGATAGTTTTTGCGATATGACTACAAGTCTATTCTTCTGATCCTTCCATTTGCCATGATAACAAGGAACTGTGGAAGAGAGAATATCCAAATGTTACAAATAAGGCTAAATACCTTCTGACGTCTGAGGTGACACTAATCCCAAGAGATCCAAATGCCAATGTTGTCCTTGGGTTAGAGTGGGAGCTTATGAAGGCCAGGTGAAAAATGGAGTTTGGCTCTAAGTCTTACAGAGAACAGAATGGACAAATAATTCACCCTGAAATTATTTCCCAGTCACTAAACATATGTACCTAGTATGAGATAGATATACTTAGAAGCAGGCAGAAAGCACATTATTTTTTGTTTTGTTTTGTTTGTTTGTTTTACTTAGCTTTGTAGAGCAGAAGCCAATTTTATTAGAAAGAATTAAATAGAAATTCCTGAAACTCACCCCCAATAGCCAAGATAGTAAATTAGAAACAATTCTTATACAGTAAGGGACTGCAGAAATGAGTGCCCTCACTAAAGGCTTGAGGAGGTAGGGTAATGACACCCATCATAGAACGAGTCAGTTAGTCTGTGAGACTCTACAAATAAAATAAAATAAAAGTCATAGTTAATAATGGTGGATTATTTATTATATTCTTAACAAATTGGTGGCCTCAATTATAACTGCTTTGCCAGATGTGAGTCTCATGTGGAGCATGCCATCATGACATCTGGTCCTTAGTGTGGAGATATCAATGTGGTCAATGTCTGTCTTTTCCTTAAACACAGCACCAAAGAAAATTGGAATAAATTTATATTTTCATGGAAAGGATGGCAGCACAGATTCACAGAAATGCCTTAGGGCTATGTAACTCTTAGGTTCTTTGTCCTAATATAATCTGCAGGAACTAGGTCTTTTAATTCCACACACTATATTGACACCATGCCAATGGTTCTGTCCTAATAAGACATAGGTAGCTGAAGAGTAGAAAATCAACCCCACAAACCTTCAGGCACCTAACATATTAGTTAAGTATTAGAATTCCAATGATCTGGCACATATGTTATATCTAAAGTAAAAAGTAAGTTAATATACTTCAAACTTCCCACAACTCAAAGGAGCATAGCATAGGGTAGGCATCTTGGATTTTGGAGGCATCATTACTTTTGATTTTTGAGGGACTCTTGCTTCAACCATTTATATAGTGAATTTGAAGGCAAAAAAAAGTGGTTTTTACAGTAATGGAGGACTCTGTGGTCTAAACAGGCTACCCTGATTCAGAACATACAGCCTAGTGAATCAAGTGGTACTAGAAGTGTTCTTGGTCTATAAGGATGTTATGTAGAAAGTCTGTTAACATATAAAAATCCTCCTATGGACCAAGTTGCAAGTCAGACATTTGGATATTAATTTAAAATGCAGAAAAAATAGCCAGAGGTATAAATATACATTGAATCCTGGGCAGTGGTGAATGGCTTGACCAGTTAATTAGGAGTTTGACAAAAATAAGGCTGAAAATCATGGGTAAGGAGTCTTAGGGATGATGTATATGATAGAATTGAACACGAAATACCAAGATCTGTGTGCCTCGTGTTAATGCTATGGAGAAAACGTCCCCTGCAAAGGAAGCTCTCCCTGGCAAAGTCCACATAGAGCTCTCTCCTCTGGTGTACTCTCAACCCCTGCAATGAACAGCAGGGCCAATAGAGCAAAGATGAGAGCTATGCACAATACTCAGGCCTGAGGAGTTATAATATGCCTCTTATACAAAGTCATTTTTCTTATTAAAAAACATAATAGAAAACAATGACGAGAAAAACTAGTGACTCACCTTAGCTAAGGTGCTTCAAGGAGAAGCTTAAGATAGAATTAGTATTCTAGGCTCTCTCATAAACTGATACCTTTCCCAGGAGTTGGTCCTGATCCTGGATCTCTGAGTGCAGGGAGGAGGGAGTGGAGTTCACAGATGTGTGGGCTAAAACAAGTTATCCTTCCATATTTTTTTCAGGAGTTATTTTTTTATGAAGTAACTCTGGGTATTTGTGAAGCAAAGCTTGAATCAGGTTATATATTAGTCAGGACCCCAACAGTAAAGGTTTAGTACACTCAAAGTAGGATAATTCAACAAGGGCTTAATAAAGGATCCGTTTACAAATGGGAGGGCCTAGTTTAGGGAAACCAGAAGGTGTAGTGCAATACTGCTATCCTCTTACCACCATCAGGTCCCAGAAGGAAGGGGATGGGAGGATGACTAAAAACCAAAATGATAAATTCTGTAATGAGATCCACCTTGAGAAGAACACATGTAAGCAGGACACTAGGCAGAGAGGGAACACGGAGAGTAAAATCATAGCCTCACTCTCTGCCTTTCCTCTTTTCTTCCATAGGAGCAACCATTGACTTAATCTCATCAAGATCAGAGAGCAAAGAAGCCCGTCAATGAATTCCCTACAAGTCAGCCTTCCAGGACTGGAATGCAGCGGGGAGACCTGGAAAGTAGATTTGCAAGGGCAAATGGGAGATATTAGGCATTGAATTTTATAGCAGTTTATATTTCTTTAAGCTAATTTATAGTCCCCATGATAAAATTTCTCCTTAAATACAGATGGGAAATCTCTAGAAATTTCCATTGTGTGGAATAAAATATATGAAGAGGGAGTACTCTTAAATATACATTGTTAAGTCAAAGAAGACAGTCTGTCAAGGCTAAATTCTGAAATTAGACAATTAAGTACAGATGACAGAAGGTAAGAGCCAAAATTCCCCCATTTAAATGCTAATTTCATCCCAAAACACCCTCAGAAAAACATCCAGAGTAATGTTTGACCACACATCTGGGCACTATGACCAGCCACGTTGAAATGGAAACTCAACCATCACACCCTCTTATTTGGCTTAAAGAGAGCAAGGCTGCCCCTTTTCCTCTCTCTGAAATAAGAGATAAAAGTCCAAAGCACTTCCTCTGGGTCCCTGTCACACTGTCATTATCTTTCCTGTTCTACCAATTCCTCTGTGATATCTATACTCCTCTTCACATAGGTTGGTTAGGAGGTAGTGGGATAATAGTGAGGATTAGAGGAATGTTAGGAAAGCAAGATAACCTTGGAGCCAGGTTTCTGGCATCTTCAGAATACAGGTGCACCTATCTTCTTCAACCCTAGGAATTTAGCTGATGTCCCTGCATGAGAGAAGGCCTATTGAACAGGCTGGCAATTGTAACACACTATGTTAAATACTATTATAAAGGAGGGTTGGAACGCATTGGGAGTATTTAGACTGGAAGACTTTGGAAAGGCTTAGTCCAATTAGACTAAGTTAGGCTAAGCCAAAGACAGAAATTCCAACATGTGGATGTGTTAGTGAGTTATCAGCCCCTCGACACCTTTCTTCCTGAGCATCTTTACTACGACAGATCCACTGGAACCACATCTTCGAAGTTACTTGGTGTTGATTTCTTGCTATAGCTTCAAAGTCTTTTTTTAAGCTAAAGTAAGTCTTCACTGGTTCATATGAAATCTTGCCCTAACTTTCTAACTTCTTAGAAAATTACAACTTAAATAGGCGCTCCCTCCACCCAAATCTGTAACATATTTATTATAGTATTATAGTACATGTATGTGTATTATATTGGATTAGATCATAATATATAATACCACCATCCTTCTCAATGTTTATGCTTTACTTCTACACAACACACACATACACAGACTATTAATATTTCTTGCATTCTTTCTGCCCACCCATAGTGTGGTAACTGTGGTTTGCCAAAAAATGTGACTTGCTTATTGGAATGACCAAAAATTCATTCATTTATTTGTTCATCCATTCAAAAAAACAGTGAATGAGTACCCTGCTGGAGTTTTGTGCTTAGAATGGTAGATATTCCCTGCCTGGAAGAGCTCCCAGTGCGAGGAAGAGACAGACAAGGAGATGGGCAGCATGAGTATTCTGAATAGTGCCAAAATCGACCTTGAGCACAAGGTACTAAAGAAGCACTTCAGTTTATATTTCTACTGTGAATTAAGAGCTTTTACTCTTCACAGTTTAAGTAATGCTGCCATTACTTCATCCATAACTGTCTCAAAGTAAACTCAATTTTCAAGTGTATAAATGCAACTGTCTAAATGTAGTATAACAAATAGCTTCTCGTTGGTATTCTTCCTAATGCCAATAGAGATTAGAGAACAACCTGACCTTTCTCCCAAAGTCTAAAGCATCTGCTATAATCCTCTAGAAAAATAAAGAGCAGAGGAACAGAAAATAGTGTGGTATAATCACACATAAATAAATTGTTTCTACATGATCTCAAAGTAGGCTTGTTCAAATAGTTCACAATTGTTTCTCAAAGATAATCTAGCCATAAACTTGGCAAAACAAGAGGGTGTAAATCAAATTCTTTTGCAAGATTTTTAAAATTAATATTGTGTTTCACTGAGCTTGCAGTTAGCAAGGCTCAAGGACTAAACATATGTCCACTTTAAAAAAACACACACACACTAGAACCCCTGTTAGGTCTTAGTTTAGTCAAATAAGTTTAATACAAGTGCCCCTTTGGGCTTTTTACAAAGATATTGCCACTTAAAATTGAAATGGACATTTCAGAGTAATAAGCTCTGGACAGGAGGGAGAGCATGAGGCACTTGAGAAACTCAGGGAAGGAAGGGAATGACCTTTGGAGAAGTAACAGGATCTACAGTGTGATTTGTCTGTAGTTGGCTGCAACAGGAAGAGCACCTATCTACCAAAAAAAGAAAAAGGAGAAAAGAAAAAAAAGACCTCCTGATATAGGCAGCAGGCAAGTGAGCTCTGGAACCAGATTTCTGCCACTTCCAAGCTGTGTGACCCATAGCTAGCTCCTTGGGAGGTTAGGCTAGATTAGAGGTAATAGGATTTTACCTCATTACTTTGGAGACCTAAAAACTAAAGTTTAGAAGTGAAAAATGACTTTTTCAAAATCACGCAAGTGGTAAGTGGAAACAGGCAAGACTGAGGTTAGGTCGGGGTTCTGTCTAAGCAGGACTACAGATCCAACAAACCACAAAAGCCTCCCAGACATATACTAGTGGGAAAGAGGCAATATTATACACTAGGGCAGTAATTTAGTAAACAAAAATATATGATTTAAAAGGCTGCTCAAAGGAACTGTGATCCTAAGTTAAGGAAATTGCAAAAATATACATTAATATCTGGAGGTTCAGAAGTTGTGTTCATAGAATTTGTACTGAAACAGAGGAAAGAGATCTGACAAACGCAGATCTAATAGACTAATATAGTATTCTAAAATATACATAATTTGCAGACATTATAATTAGCCATTTGGCACCACAGAGAAAGCTCTGTAATATTCCTTCTATATTAAAAAAAAAGAAGAAAGAAAATAACCTGAAGGTTAGGTGAATTTTTCCAGAGCACATCATGTTCTTCTCAAATCATCAGAGATCCTTAATCCACTAGCATATAACACATTTGGTCCATAAGAACATAGCTCTATTTGGAGCACTCTGGCCAAGTGTCTAGAAAGTAGAAATATTCCAAATACTCCAAATTATAACTAAGTGGTATTAGTCTTTTTTTTCATACTGAGACTTAACTGGAAAATATAGCCCAATTTTTGCTTCTATCTTCTTCACTCTCCCCACGCAGTCATATCATTTGCACGATTATAGATGCCGTTCAGCTGTGTCAGCAATTTCCTTTATGCAGCCAGCTTCGCAAATGTTTATGAAACTAGTTTTTTGGGGGGGTTAAGTATATTTTAAGCTGAAACACAGCAAGTAAAAATCCCATCACTCGAGAGCAATTTCTTTTATCTACCTTGCAAAATGTGATGTGAATATATAAAAAGATCTGAACTAATTTAAGGTATATGAAAAGGAAGTACAGAAAATTCAAAAAAGGGATGGATGAAACTGAAATGGACTCCAGATAAATTTTTCTTTGAGATATGGGATTTAATGATGTATAGAGGGTATCCAAAAAAATGTATATACTTTTAATAATTATAAAGGCAGTTTTTATTAAAATACATTTCATTTTAAAATTGAGCTATTGACTGTTAAAGTGCATATATATTTTTGGGACACCCTATATTAAAAAATAACAATGTACCCATAATATTTAGAGACATTGAAATCAATGGCATACACACAAAAAGAGTGAAGTAACATTTTGGGTCTGCAAAGAAGCCCATAAGATAATGTCCTTTAATAAGCAGACAACTGAGTGAGGCCAAGATAAGAATTGTTAAAAATCTGACCACATGGCTTGAAGTCTATTCACAAGCTTTCACCATATGCAAAGAAAAAGATCAAAATATCTCTATTCTACACACATTTCTTACCACTGCATATATTACCGCTCCACATATTTGTTCAGAAAAGCATGTAAAAAGACAATTGTACATTCCCAATTAGTTTAAGCACAACAGGAGTGAACCTGGAGAATTTGTTTTTCAAGGTTGACTATATTTAGGTAGGGAAGAGGGGAAATATTATCTCTACAGATTTCTGAGAATTCTACAACTGAGACTATAAGTACTTCCAAAAATATTAGGACAAATGGACAGAGATTGTAAATGGAAAGATATTTGGAAAAAGTTCAAGAGACTCTAAAACAAAATTTTAATTAAATAAGAACATGTTAGTTTGACTATGAATAAAAGCTGAAGGCACCTTAATAAACCCATTAAATCTTTACAAGTTGCTCTTCTATATGATCAGATATTTAAATAATACACAAAAGGAAGTACAGGCATAACAAAGACAGAAGTGCAGACCTGTTGGTTAGACTATGTGACAGGCAGAATAATGATCTCCAAAGATTTTCACATCCAATCCCTAGAACCTGTGATGATGTGAAACTGACATGGCAAAAGGAATTTACAGATGTGAGTAAATTGAGATGGAGATAGTATCCGGGATTATCAAGGTGGACCCAATCTAAGCATACATTGTTAAAGGTAGAGAGCATTTCCCAGTGTGGTCACAGTGATATGTGACTACAGAAGTCAAGTGTGATGTGAATAGCACTCAGTCTGCCATTGTTGGCTTTGAAGATTGAGTAAAGGAGCAGAAAATGTGGGTGCCTCAAGAAGCTGAAAAAGATAAAGATTCTCCCCAAAAACCACCAAAAAGGAATGCAGGCCTTCCTATACCTTCTTCTAAGCCCAGTGAGGTCCATGTTGGACTTTTAAACTACAGAACAATATAATTTTAAACTTGTCTTATTTTAAGCCACAAAGTTTGTAGTAATTTGTTACAACAGCAATAAAAAGCTAACTTAGACTATAACTAACTGAGCTTAGGTTTAAAGAAACATTCTAAGAACAAAAGAAAGGAAATTTAAGCTGTATTCTGAGTATCTATACTAATAAAAGCCTAAGTGGCCCTCATGCCCTCACATCACCACAAGATAGCCACCCCCATGTCGTCACAAGACAGCCGCCCCCATGTCATCACAAGATGGCCACCCCCATGTTGCCACAAGATGACCCGCAGGGGAGGGCAGTTGTGGGTAATCAGGCCAGCAGGGGAGGGCAGTTGGGGGCCATCGGGCCATCAGGGGAGTGCAGTTGGGGGAAATCAGGCCGGCAGGGGAGTGGTTAGGGAACGATCCGGCTGGCAGGCAGAAGCGGTTAGGGGCAATCAGGCAGGCAGGCAGATGAGTGGTTAGGAGCCAGCAGTTCCGGATTGTGAGAGGGATGTCCAACTGCTGGCAGTCAGACATCTCCTGAGGGGTCCCGGATTGTAGAGGGTGCAGGCTGGGCTGAGGGACCACCCCCGCCCAGTGCATGAATTTCATGCACCGGGCCTCTAGTAACAATATAAAAGGAAAAAGTAATGCCAAAATTAGAAAATGACAAAGGACAAGGAGGAGGAGAAGGGACAGAAAAGCAAAATGAATGGAGGATCTGTATGCTAAACAGCTTTAGTTTTGAGCTTTTCTTGATAAGAAGTTCTAACTAGTTGTAAGGATTGATATTCCATGATACTTACTATTTTATTTTTGATTAAAGGTCTTGCAAAGAAAAAATTCATTTTTTAATTGAATAAAATCCATTCTGTCTCATAATTATATGATGAGCCCATTCAACCTTTCTATAAATCTAAGATACTTTTTACCTTGAAATGATTTGCAATTTCAGCATTCTAAGAATTGTTGTATCAGTTTTCACTGATTATTTTTAACAATGCTAAGAAATATTAAAATAATAAAACAGAAAAATGATGGAATTATCTGGAAAGATCATGAAATAGCAAAACAAATAAACACTATTGTATCATCCTTAGATTTTCATATTGAGTTGACCAAAGTGCTATATCATTATCTTTTGAGAAAAGAGAACAGACTGGAGATGCAATCTTTGTTGTCTGCTTTTAGCTTTCATTGAACTCAGTTGAGAATGCAGAAATTTTATTTTCTCCTCATCCTGACAAGAGAAGAAAACTGACAGAGGACGATGATTCACAATTATCGGATGACTCAGAAGATGAATATAAAGTGACAAACAACAGCTCTAGACTGGAATGATGATGATGAGACTAATGGTATAAGTGAAATAAATCTCAGACTGAGTCTTCCTTCAGATGACGATATCCTATATGAATATTCTCAAATTCAAGATCAATGAGTGAATAATACTTTTAAAGACAAAAGAGAAATAAATATAGAGTGTTCTTATTCACTTAATCATTTAACAGAAGGACTTAATCATGTAATATTTTGGGATAAGTACCTGGGCAATCTCATTTTGCTAAAAGAGCAGGTAACAATATTCTTTCATCTTTTGTGGTATTATGATTTGTAGGTAGAAAAATGCTGACAATATATATGTATACAAAATAAATACAAGAAAGTAAGTGATGTAAAAATGAAAAAAAAATGGATTGATCATTACCATCTTTGTTCATAAATCTAAAGATGAACATGTTAGGCAATTAGTGAACACAGAAGATGGCCATCTTCAGCAAAATTATACACTGTCAAAATTTCAAAAAGTTCTTCAAGTAATACATTTTGGTGATGCAAGTGTAAGAAGAACAAGATACAATGATAAGCTGGGATCTACTGGACATGTATTTAAAATCTGAAATCAGTATTTACAAGATAAATATGTTCCAGGTACATGTGTGACAATTGATAAGCATTAGCCTCATTCAGAGAGCAGTACCCATCTCAGGCTTATGTACATTCCAAAACTAGAATATAGGAAATAAATATTTAGGTTTCTTCTGTTTAAATAGTAATTAAAGTTTCACACAAAGTAGTTTTCACTATTTCTCTATTCTTACTTCTGTTGCATGAACTAAAAAGGTAAATAGTAAAAAGGATCCACTGGTCTCAGATTAGGTAAAATGGTGATGGCACTGAACCTTCATGCTGAAGACTGTGGGCAGAGGGAGGTTGCAGGCAGCAGGAACAGGGGTGTGATGGCCTAAGGAAAGCTTCTCTTCCCCTCAGTGCCTGAAGTCAAGGTTGTGTGGCCCATACTTATCTTTTTTACTCTTCTTCTCAACCTCTTGCTAAACTTAAGATGTGTGTTTCACTCTTTACTCTTATAATAGTCCTTGAGGAAAGAAGTAGTACTAATTTCTCTAATTTTAGCATAGGAATTATATTGAAATCCAAATCAAAGAACTAAAGTAGACCATGTCAGCAGTCACAGTTTAAATTGAAAATTTTCAATAAGGAGAAAATGATAGAAGGCACAAACTTCCCCCATTAAGTTGCAAACTATGATTATGTATTCGTTTTCTAGGGCTCCCATAACAAAGAACCACAAAATGGGTGGCTTAAAATAACAGATATGTATTCCTGGAGGCTGAAAGTCTGGTTTTAAGTGTAGGCAGGGCAGTTGCTTTTGAAAGGGTCTGAGGAGAATTTAGCCCATGTCTCCTCCTAGCTTCTGGTGGATGTCAGCAATCCTCAGTGACCCCTGTCTTATATATGCATCTCTCTAAGCCAGCGGTTCTCAACCTGTGGGTCGAGACCCCTCTGGGGGTCGAACAACCTTTCACAGGGGTCGCCTAAGATCATCGGAAAACACATATATAATTACATATTGTTTTTGTGATTAATCACTATGCTTTAATTATGTTCAATTTGTAACAATGAAATTGGGGGTCACGACAACATGAGGAACTATATTAAAGGGTCACGGCATGAGGAAGGTTGAGAACCACTGCTAAGCTGTCTGTCTTCATAGGGCTTTCTCCTCTTTGTGCATCTGTGTTCCTGTATCCAAGTATCTGTCTTCTTTTAGAGACACTAGTGATTTTGGATTTAGGAACCATCCTATTCCTGTATGACCTCATTTTAAATTGATTCCAACAGCAAAGACCCTATTCCCAAACAAATGCACATTTACAGGTGCCTGGTCAACATTAATTGAAGGGGGCACTATTCAACACAGTACATATTATTTTTGTCAAAAAAACCCCATTGATTCAGGAGACATATAAGCCCTTACATAGAAATGTAGGGATTACAAAGAGAACATTAGATATATAAGGAGGAAGAGTCCAATATTTTAATAAGAGTACTTAGAAACTAAATACTGATTCAGTAAATAATATAACTGGAAGATTATTTTTAAGTCTTGGTTAAAGCTTCAAATATCTTTTGAGAAATCTAAAATTTAATTTGAAATGTTTCTCTCTTTGAGATATATATAGTGGTTATTACTCTTCAATTTAAATCTTAATCAGACTAGCATGTTCTTCTTCTGTTTTCCTGCATCTCAAAAAGAGAGATGAGATGCTACTCTTTGTTTCTGTTTTTCCTCCCCAGGGCTTACCCCTCACTCTGGTGGGCAACATCAAACACTGACTGATAATGATCAAGCCCAAGATATTTAAGAGCTCAAGGATCCATTTTATCATGCACATTACTAGAGCTTGGAATATTATTTTGCTCCCAAATGGCTTCCCTATTGCAATATGGATTTCTTCATGTTAACTTCCATTTCTGTTTTACCAGTGGCCTCCTGTTTCCACAGTGTGCAAGACACAGAGGGGTGGATTGTCAAAATACTTTGTATGGAATAACACTCACGAATCCTGTTAACAGTAATGGGACCAAGGTGAGGAGTCCTCAGTCACTGTGGAGCCACTCTGCCCTGAAATGCTCCAAATTATTATTGAAAGTTTTTAAGTTAATGTCATCAGAAATGTGCTAATGGCAACTACTTTTATTTCACATTTTTCTCCTAGCAAGTACTCATTCTTTACTGATAATGTATAATTTAGAAAAGAAGAAAACAGAAACTTCTTTCTCTCAGAAAAGCACAAATTTATTTGTTTGGGCTCCTGTGCAGACTGGACAGGCAGGAGGTGACACAGTCAGTGGTGAGTGACACATTATGTTCCCTGGTGCAACCTGTGTGGCATCTTACAGTCTTTTGTGATATTTCATATGGTTTCTGCTAAAATCTACTTCAGAATTATCCCCTGCCTGGATGCATCAAGGGCGTGAGGCTTTTCATCTTACAAAACCCTGGTGATCAACCCTTGCAGTCTGCTGGTAAGTAGAGAAGCCTGCTAGACTGAAGCATTTGCTATTATCTGATTTTCAAGGGAAGCTTTTTGAACTGTGATGTGCATTAATTGACGTCTCCCTTGTAATAGGTTCTTGTGCCAGTGAAAAGCCCCCAGAAGTTGTACTGATCAACAAACCATGATGATGATCCCGCTCTGAGTCTTCCAGCCAAAGGTAACCGAAAGCAGCTCACCTTGAATAGAATGGATGACTGGAGCTTTGTCCTCAGAGTTCTTGGTCTTAAAGAAAACGACTGCCTTGATGATGAGTTGGATGGTTCCCTTCTTTCTACTGCAGCTACCACAAAATTCTTTCTACAAAGTGTTAATGAAGTTCTTTTGGAATTGATGTTCAATTGCTGATTCAAACAGTGTTATGTTTAATCAGAAAATTACAGTATCTATAAATTAGAAAATACTATAGAAAATTACAGTATCACTAAATTAGAAAGACTATAACTCGGGAGTACCATATTCCACTTTAAAAAGATATAGACAAAAAATAATATCTATGTTTCTTCAATTAAGAATCTTATTTCATAATTTGGTCATTAGGATGACCACAGTGGATTGAGTGCTTGCTACTGCTAACAATTTTAGGTTATAAAATACAAAAAGTAGAAATAATTCCTCTATAATTTTGTTAATTAAATAGTGGATAGTTCTGTGAGCAACCCCATAAACCCCTCCCACCCCCCCAACCCCCCCCCCACACACACAACACACACAAAGCAAAGGACTACTTACTCTAGGCAAGTTACATATTTGAAGGAAAGAAGAAAAGATCATTTCAAGATTCACACAGTTAGTTTTAAAATTTATGTTCTTGAACATTGAAATAAAACTTGGTAAAAATAATACAATAATACGTACTATGTACTATTCTAGGTACTTTGCATGTATTAACTCATTTAATTTTTTAAGCCTCAGAATAATCCTATAAAATGGGCACAATTTTATGCCCAATAACATATGCAGAATTTTTCTTTAAATATTGCACATATTTACATGTGATTTACTCAAAATGCACTTTGTAAACACTATAATTTTCATATTGATCTCTTCATATGCTCTAAATATCTTAGTCCTCAAAAATCGTTTGCCATTTGTTTGAATGTTTGCTAACCAATACATTGAAATACAAACTTCACATATAGAGAATATAGGGCCCCTGGTTTTACTGGAGGAGATAAATATGAAGTGAATACCTCTGTAACTCTTTTGAAAAGCTGTGATAAGAATTTTCTTCCATGTCCTTTGTTTCACTCCCCTACTGATTCTCCATACACAAAATATTGCTTCATATTCTAATAATCATATTATTCCATTAAATTGCCATAACAGGTTTTACTTTCCCCACTAATCATGGTGAGTTGTCGAGGCTTGCTAAGAGAGTATAATTGCCCAAGACCATTATAAACAAAGAAAAAAAAGATGCCCCAAATAATCAGCCACTAATGAAAGCCATATTAACAGAGGTGGCTTGAAGAGGATAGATTTGGGTAAGATTTTGCATATTAAATCTTCAAGACTTGGTGAATAGTTGGATTAATGACTCCCAGATTTATATCTAGGCCAATTCCATAAACAGAAGACAATGGTCAGGAGCATAAATTGTTCACATTTAGGGAGGAGACAAAAAAGACACTATGGTAAAATGGTTAATGTATACATTTTCATTAAATTTTTATATATGCACTCAAGAAGGGTATGAAGTCACAGTATCAGATATAGGATCCACACAGCTGTATTAAACACCTCTTATGTACCAAGAAACTGTATTGGCTTTACCTTGTAGTCCAGCCCCTTGCCTTAGAGGTCAGTTCAGAGCAGACATACACCAGCTCCCTGTCTCTGCAACCTGAAGTACACCTTGTCTCCTGCCCCAAAGCTCTTTTTTTATTGATTTCAGAGAGGAAGGGAGAGGGGAGAGAGAGATAGCAACATCAGTGATGAGAGAGAATCACTGATCAGCTGCCTCCTGCACGCCCCACACTGGGGATTAAGCCCACAACCCGGGCATGTGCCCCCTACTGGAATGGAACCCAGGACCCTTCAGTCCGCAGGCCAACGCTCCATCTACTGAGCCAAACCGGCTAGGGCCCCAAGACTCTTTTGATTCCAAACCTCAGAAAAACCATGGGAACCCAATGGCACTCACATCTGTCCAATCCAGAAATTCGAGTGAATTAACCTTGTCCACGAACTCACCCCTTGACTAATGGGGAATGGGAACCAATCGATAACTGCTTTCCCCTTTGATTCCTTAGACAGAGTTATCAGACACATGTCATAGCCCCCTCAGAAAGTCCTATGGGATTAGAGCAATGTCGCCCCACTGTAGCCAAGCCCATAATGCATCTGTGTTGTTCCCCTTAGCTCTTTTTCATGTCTCATTCCTTGTTTTCTGGTAAGCCAATCTAAGCCCAGTAAGTTTTAAATAGCAAATAAGAAAGTATGAAGCATAAACTTTTTGTCACAAACCCAACAGATTATGTTGGTTAATTCAAAATACTGAAAAGTTGAAATTAATGTATTTCAGGATTAACTGCAGTGCTATTAAATAGCATAGAGAATTTGAAAAACTAATACTACTGCAGAATAAAATGGTAAATTCTTGTCTTTTACTTTGCTACAGACGTTAGTAATTCAAACATGGTTGAGCATAGTATTATTTTAAATATTGGCAAGTCAATAATGCAGCATGAGTAAAGATATTATTGGCAAAGTTCCTAATGTGTAATATTGTATTTTCTACTTAGTTCCTTTCAGATACAAGTGCAGAAAGTGGAAAAGTTTTCCATTAAATAATGCAAAAGTCTGTACTCATTATATTGAATCCTGAATGACTTCTGAAGATATAAACATGTTTTCCCTCTCTTATAAAGGGTATCAAAGAATGAAACATAGACAGTTCTTAATTTATATAGTGGTGATTTTCATCGATGCATTAGGTAGATGCCAAATAGTCCAGGATAGAAATGTAATAAAATTAAAATTATCCCATTAAAAACCATTTGAATTAATTACGCTATTCTTTTTTAAAAAATATATTTCTTTATTGATTTCAAAGAGGAAGGGAGAAGGAGAGAGAGATAGAAACTTCCATGATGAGAGAGAATCATTGATCGGCTGCCTCCTGCACACCCCCTACTGGGGATGGAGCCTGCAACCCAGGCATATGCCCTTGGCCGGAATCGAACCTGGGACCCCTCAGTCCGTAGGCTGACGCTCTATCCACTTAGCCAAGCCAACTAGGGCATATGCTATTCTTAATATCTCTGAATAACTGCTATTTTATATGTTTGAGAGTTTCTGGTTATGGATATTATAGTAGAAAAATAAAAGCCCAGGGAGCCCCAGTATTGAGTGAGCTTTCCTGTCAGTAATCCTGCTTAAAATAGGGCTTTTGTTCAAGAGCCTATTGATAACGTTTGTGTACATCACAGATGATTCAGGGGTGCAAAGCATGGTTTGTGTTGTAAGTCCTTTTAAAAGCAACTTTCCATGAACATAGAAATGTAATAGAAAGTTGAGTAGAAACTTATAAGAACACTTATAAATCAACTGACCAGGGGACATAATATTACTTACATAAGTGGTTCACATCAATATGTCACAACCCCTAAGACTGTATATGTAACTTCAACTCAGAGCCTTTGAAAAGATTTTAGCTTACACAATTATCATTCCTTCCTCTTCCTCAAGCAATCATAATTTCCCTTGAGGATGCTACATACCACTAAATATAAGTGGGTTGCTAAGCATATGCCAACAGACAAGAACAGATACCCAACAGTGGGCCTGCATATTCAGTACGAAACACACATGTTCATCCCACAGGCACTTGCTTAGGCGAGAAAATAAGCCAGAGTGTTAATTTCCAAAAAGCTCAGATATTTTTTTCCAAGTATCAAAAATAAGACAAAGTTTTGGGATAAGGAATGGGATTATTTTCTTTGTTTGTTTTGTTTTGACCATTTATGAAGCCTCAGATCTCAATTTAGTTTAGTGGCTAAATACAGAAATGCCACTCTGGCTATATTTAATTCCTGCTATTTAACTGCAAAAGTTTAGACAGAATGTTGCTTTTATAGTGAGTAGCTCCACAAAGTCAGTTATTTTTAAAAGTGTGTCTTACACAGGTTTGCCTCTCCTGAAATGAGAAAACATGGATTTGTCTTCTTAAATCAAGCCCCAACAAGGTCTGAAAATTAAAAATAAAGTATTACCAACCTTACACCCGTTAGATTGTTTTTTATCAAAAAGATGAGAGATAACAACAAGTATGTGAGAAAAGAGAATTTCTATACAATGTTGGCAGGAAAATAATTTGGTGCAACCACTATGAAAAACCGTACAGAGGCTTAAAAAACTTAAAATACAACTATCATGATCCAGCAATACCACTTCTGGGTACATATCCAAAGGAAACAAAATCAGTATCTCAAAGGGAAATCTCTGCCATGTTCATTGCAGCATTATTCACAATAGCCAAGACATGGAAATAACTTAAGTGTCTACCAATAGATGAATGCTTAAAGAAGATGAAATATTATTTAGCCATGAGGGGGGGAAAGGAGACTGCTATTTGCAACAACATGGATGAATCTTGAGGGCATTATGTTAAGTAAAATAAGCCAGACAGAGAAAACAAATACTGTATGATCTCTCTTACCTATAGAATCTTAAAAAAAAAAGTCAAACTTACAGAAACAGAGAGTAGAATGGTAGTTACCAGGGGTTGAGTGGTGGAGAAAATGGGGAAATTCTGGTCAAAGGGTATAAGATTGAGTTATGAGTATGTTCTGGAAATCTACCATACAGCACAGTGACTATAGTTAAAAACATTGTGTTGTAAATAAGAAATTTGCTAAGATAAGAGATCTTAAGCATTCTCACCACACACAAAAAAGAATGTTGCTTATGTGAAGTGATGGATGTGTTAATCAAACTGATGTAGTAATCATTTTACAAAGTATACATATATTAAATCATCACGTTGTACCCTTTAAATATATACAATTTTATTTGTCAGTTATACTTCCATAAAGGTAAAGAAAAAGAAAATACTTTTTTAAGAACACATTAATTTCTGAGTACCTGAAAGTTTCTTTTACAATATAGCTCATGCTTTTCAACAATTTGGGGGATTTAAATGATGGAATGTAGTGAATATTAGGTAGTTATCAAACATTCCATCATCTATTTATCTTTTAATTTCCAAATTTATCTATATTCATATGAAAACATTACAAAGTAACTCTAAAATATACACTCTGTCCTATACTATTTTCTTGCCTATTTTTTGGGAAATAACTCCACCACAATAATACAAGTGGAGAACTTCAGGGTTATATTTATATTCTTCATCACTGATGCTGGAAACTGAATATGGGTAAATGGTCAAATTTTTATAAATGAGTCCTCCTTATATCCTCTTACATTTATCTCCTACCTTCTATCCCTAGTGTCACCATCCTGCATTAGACTCCTGTCACATCACCTAATTTACAGAAACCTCTAACTGATGGCTCCTTCCCTGGGAGCAAGGACAGGAGCCAAATCCATTGCTTACAACACTACCAAATGAATCTTCTTAAACAAAGCTCTGAATGGATCCCCAACCTACTGAATGAAATCAAAATCAGACCCTTCATGACACAGGCCCATCCAGCTTCCTACCCTTTTCCTTTACATCCCTGTCAAGTACAAATACTCCAGCCAACACAGGTTTGACCACCATTTAACAATCTTCTCCCATATTTATCCCCTATGAGCTTTTACTGGAAAGGTTTCATGGGCTTATAATTCCTCTTTTTTAACACTCCAACCTCTTTAAATCCTGCTAATGCTTCAAGAACTAGCTCCTGGGCTACCCAGCAATGCTTGATAGCATTCTTCATGTAGCTCACATGCAACAGGGATTATCATATCTTTCCGTGTATAAGACACTATTTTTTTCTAAAATTGTTAGACTGAAAATCGAGGGGCGTCTTATATATGGAAGTCAGCTGAAGAGGGAGCCATGCAGGGGCGTAACTGCCCATACCTTGTCAAACATGCTTCCTCCAATCATGAGCCTTATTGTTACTGACGTCAGCTGATGCCATAATTGGAGGTGGAGGTGGAGGTGGAGAGTGTGCAGATGCAACAGGGACCGGAGCATTCTGAGCCCATAAAGATGTCAAAAAATAAAAAGATAAATACCGGTAAGTGTTTGTCTTACTCTGCAAAATTCAAACTGAATGTAATCAGCTATGCAAAAGAGCATGAAAATAGAGCTGCCAAGAGACAATTTGAACCTCCTCCCACTAAGTGTATGATCAGATAGTGGAGAAAACAGGAAGAACAACTCTTTAAGATGCCAAAAAGGAAGAAGGCCTTAAGAGGAAAACCAGCAAAATGTTTAAAATACTGATTTCTTAATTTTGAGTTGGAAAGTGGGGTGGGGGGGGGAGTGCACATGTTATACACATAAAAATATGGTATATTAGACATCAAAACTCTGAAGATGCAACAATAAAACCTCTCTTTGCCCCAACTCCTACATGGAGAGGCCATGTGATGTTTGATTGTGGGAAACCATCAGAGAGGCAAACTTTTGATAATGAAATAAAGTCTCCCAGGTAGAAATCTAATCAGAAGTTTTCTTATTTTCTCCTAACATCAGGGAGACTGGAAAAAAATCCCTCCCATTGCAGCTGCAGTAAACATTTTTTTTTTCTGGAAGCATTTGCATGCATTTTGAAGAGCACATAAAGAACTATCTCTCCAGCATCGTACAATTATGTGTAGTAACAAATAGACACAAAAATAGATAGTGCAGTGGAAGTTGGTGTGTCCTAGAGAATGAACATTAAACAACTGCATACAAATCAACTAAAAATTTTTCTCAATTATCATAGCATTCTGTTCTACAAGAGACCAGCACAACATAAAAAAGCCTGATTCTGGTGACATACAACAAGAAACTAAAAGATGATGCAGAATCAGAACCAATATATTATTCTAGTAACTCCTGGCTAAAGATTTTCCTTATAATCTAGTGACAAAGGATCAGTAAACTAGTCTCACATTACAGGCATGCACATATATTATTTCCAATTATTCTACGCAAGTATAGAAAGAGCTATAGACACATCTATAAATTCCTTCATGTTAGGTCTCAAACTCTAACACAGAATCTCATCTTTACTTATTTTTTTCACAACTTGGCAAATTATAAAATTTCTTATTTAATGATCTAACATTTCTCTACTGAATATCTGTGAAATTCTAAGGTAAAGCAAGTTTTACAATGGTTTTTGTTTGATTTTTACGATGCTGAGCACTGGGCATTTTTGAGATGGAGGTAAAAGCACATTTACCACTGGCTTAAATAATAGTAGCAGCCAAATTTTAAAAATTAATTCCAAGTTCCTGATCTTGTATCATTAATTGCAACTTAACCCTATCCACAATCATGGCACCAGAGAGCCAGATGCCATTTTGAATTTGGTTTTCTGGAAGGCATATTCTTTCTTGTTCTTGTTTTCTGGCTCAGAAATGACATTAACTTGATAACATAAAGCTACATTTGATAAAAGAAGGCACGAGCAGGCATGACAGTTATATCCTTGGTGTCTTACACTTGGAAAGTTTCCAGTATTTCTATAGGATTACTGCAGGGCATTCAGGGCCCTGGCACTTAAAGACTCAAACAGTCAACAGCTGTCAGGCTGCCAACAAGCTGTCTTTTGGGTAGCAGCTGTGTCTGCTCTCACGCGCTTCTTTCACACAATCGTAGTAAACCAATGGCAAGTGTTTTTGTTTTTGTGCAGGTTTATTTATTTATTATTTTGCCTGGGTTATTATATTAACAGATCACTGCCGGGGACATAGAAATGAGAGGGAATGCTTCTTCATTAGACAATTGGAGAAAGCAGGTAAAGAGAAAAATTAAAAGGTATATTTTATCAACTATATAGAAAATTATAACTGTTATCTACTTGACAGCAATTTATTCCTAATTCTGTTGTTAGTTTTCACTACATGCTCACAGGTGGAAATGAAATATGAATAGTCAAATGCCTACATTATGTGTCACATGTAAGTTGCTATCGTTCCAACCACAACCAATTTATACTCCACCCCCACTGTCTCCCATCTCTGCTTTCAGAGTGTGAATCTATCTCATCCAAAGCATGGCTAGCTCTTGGCACTTGAAGAAGGTCAGTAGGTTTTAAGAGATCTCTGAGGTTCCACAGTAAAAATGGAAAAGAAGATAGCTGACTTATTTCCTCTGTGGTATTCATGAATAGTTTTTCATTCTCTTTTATCTTTCTCCATTTGCCCTTTACTATCCTGAATGGCACATGGAGTAGCATTTGCTCAATTTAGCAAGTTGTAGAAGGGGAGAGATCAGAATAACTTGTAATAGGAGACAACCAAGGTTTTCCATTTTAAGGTCTCAAAATAGTCTGGATATCAAATTCATACTTTTTTAAAAATATATTTCTTTATTGATTTCAGAGAGGAAGGGAGAAGGAGAAAGAGACAGAAACATCAATGATGAGAGAGAATCACTGACCGGCCGCCTCCTGCACGCCCCCACTGGGGATCAAGCCCACAACCCAGGCATGTGCCCTTGGCCGGAATCAAACCCGGGACCCCTCAATCCGCAGGCCATGGCTCTATCCACTGAGCCAAGCCGGCCAGGGCCAAATTCATACTTTGACAACTCACTATAAACACATGAAAAAGCAGTAAGAAACAATCTTCAGTGACCTACAAATTATCTTCAGGATCCCGTACAAAATACAGGCAGACACCATTATTCCTTGGTCCTTCCTACCTCCTTCTTAACTCTATTTCTCCTCTGCTCCAGATTATTTTTTATTATGCATGCCTCCAAACCCTATCTAAGGACAAGCTCACTTAAAAGTACCCATACTCCGGTATTAACTCCCTCTCCTCATGGTCACTAATCCACATTTTGACACTGAGTTTGAGCTCAGCCAACACTGATTTGAAATTTAGCTGAAGCAATTCATGGTAATGTCATTCAGAGGAATGACCACTGGCTTGGCTTGGAAGGTGGAAACAGAAAGGGCACACGAACTGGGCTATCTGAGCAGCACTGAATGTGTCTGCAGGACCTCTAACAATGAGAAGCCCATCTTGTTATGCTGCTTGAATCGGGGGTTAAAATAAAATCCTTTCCTGCATCGCATCAGTACAAGTAAGTGCCTAAACAGGTGGCGTGGGAGACACTGTCAGTGCATTACGATAGGCAAATGCCAGGAGAGATTTTCCTGGTGGAAATAATCAGTCTGAGAATACCCAAGGGTGCTGATGGCATTTCTAAATTAAATATTCACACGGAGCTTAAGACTTTAGCAGAAAATGAAAACCAGGTAAATCAGACCAGAGGGAACAGTCAGAACAGAACTTAAAGCAAAATATTTTCTAACATCTGCAGTCAAGTGCTCTGCTGGAAAATGTGAAAGATGGATTCCCTCTGGTAGCAAATGAGAAATTCAGTGGATGTATTTACATTCTGTATATATTCATTGGAACATATGGCCCAATGAATTATTCCACATGATAAATCTCCACTGAGGCAGCCTCCTACCCACTCAGGCCCTGAACCGTATGAAAGTGGCAAAACCTCCTGCCAAGTGGTGTCATTCAGAAGAACAGAGGGAAAGAGGAAGTAAATATCACGCAGCATTGGTTATCTGAGAGTGTCCCTAGTATCTATATAAAGCTGGGGGAGGGGGCGGGGGCGGGTGGGGGGGGGAAGGTCTGTCTAATTCCTCCAGGAGTGCTCTGTGGGGGTTAGGGCCAGTGTCTGGGTATGTTGTTGTTGTTGTTGTTTTCCTAATCAGCGATTGCAGGGCAAGCAGGTAGTATTTAGTGGGCAGAGTCTGGTTTCCAGACAGATCCCAATCTGCTTCCTGTCTATGTGGATTTGGAGCATTCTGGACCTCCTCCAACAGGCTCTTGGCTCTGCGGCCTGATTATCCTGAGCTGTGTTAATGAACAAGATGTGCTGGTTTACAAAGGAGACACACTCTTTCAATGAGGAGCCCCTCTGTGCAGGACTCCCTGAATCTGACTGGGAAGACGATGCTCTCTACTGAATCGCATCGGAGCAAGGGATTTGCAGCAACTGGATGTGAGATGTGAAAACGATACAGGACAACTTCCATGGGACTGAAGTGGCAGTCAGGGGTGCTGAGAATCCAAGGCCAAATTTTAGATAACTAATGTCTTAATTGTTTTACCATCTGTAAGGAGTTCTCAGATACTCCTTACCAAACTGGAAGAAAAAGTAGTATCACTATTCCTGTCTCACAGCATGGAGCCAGATGGTCAGGTTTCTGTGCTAAGCAGGAGTTTCACATGGGGCCTTTTTCTATGTCTGAGGCCACATTTGAATTTGAAGGAATTAAAGTGTCCACGTTTCAGGGCTTCCCATGGAGTTACTGTCAGGACAATGGTGGGAAAATATGAATATTATATATTTATGTCTAATTATTAACTATTGCAGCCTTTTTATAAAAAGGGGACAGAGGTAAAAAATTGTACCTTTAAATATAAACCAAAAAATTCAAGTAGCAAATGAGTATATCTATTAATTATATTGCAAAATTGTGTTCTTTTCCCATTACAAAACTTTAAATAAATGAAAAATATATAATTTTGAGAGTCATATTCTCTTCTGAAAAATGGAAAATTTATGGGATTTTACATTTTTTCAATGGTTAGATTCCGAAGGAACCTAAATTCTGCCTAGGTAATATGGTTAGACAAGTCTGGAAATGAGGTCTGAATAATAGTCTGGTAGCAACCAATTCAAAACTGAAAACTAAAAAATAAAGAACAATCTGTCACCCCTCTAAACTATTCTCTCCTAACTAAAACTATCAGGCTCAGAATTAGCCAGATAATTCTCAGTTCACTACACTGGCACCAACCACAGAGGTTAGTGCAACCTATACATGCAAATAGGTGACTCTGACCAACAAGTATGGGTAGAGGTGTGCTGCACTGTATGTGACCACAGAAACGAGGTCTGCCGTCTTTGAGGAGATCAGTCACAGGCCCTGCATTGCCTGCTTGATGCCTTTAGAATGGCCTCCACACCCATGCAGCATCCTGCTGATGAAACCACTAGAGTGGACCCGTGGGGAATGGCCATAGCTGAGCAGAGATTTGTTTAGGCAATCTAAACTCATTTATGAAGGTTATTAATTCCTAAAGTTTAGATATATGGCACAAGTAGAATGAGCTGTTTTTAAAAAATCATCCTGAAAATACAATCTAAATAAAGGAATACTGGGAATTATCAAAAGGAACCAATGTAGCTATAGATAGACCAATGTAATGAACCTGGATTTTTTAAAAGGCAAGAATAAAATATGGAAGGAAAAGTCTCATAGCCAAAACCAGACAAAACACATTAACACAAACCTAGGGGTGGGTAGAGGCTAAGAATATTATTAGGATGGCAAAAACACTACATTGAGGCTTTAAAATAAAATGCTAAATATTCTAAAATGACATCACAGAATCTGTTGCTTATGAGAGTAAGATTTTAAGACAGATAGACCTGATTCTAAAGCCGGCTATGTTGCTTCTTTAACTGTGTAGTCTTGGCAAATTTACCCAATTCCTCTTATGGTTCTGACTTGTAAAATGAGAATAACAATACTTCTGCATTGGATTTTTGATGATTGGATAATGTAAATAAAACTATTAGCTCCATATCTACTACAGAGTTAGCATACAATGAGCATGCACTTTATTTAAGTGCTTGGAAAAGGGAAGAGACAGCCTCAGAGTAGTAGATATATGCTCCAATGATAACCAGAGGCAGAGAAAAAGCAAAGCTATTCAATTTATATTTACTTCCACTTCTTTAATAAAAACAGTGATCCTCAAATTGGAAATGATAGAACAAACTTGGTTACCAGGGAACAAAAGTCTAAAGTAGACACACACACAAAATATGATGAAAGATAGCCAAGTTGCTTTAAATTACCTTTAAGTCTCAAGCACAGATGGAATGTATGCCAGTGCAGTGAACATCAGTGCAATTGCGGAATGGCTATTGAAAAATATCTAGACAATGAGATAAGACTCAGAAAAATGAATAAGGTTGCTGGTTCAATTCCTGGTCAGGGCACATACCTGGGTTCTGGGCTTGATCCCTGGTAGGGGGCATGCAGAAGGTAGCCAATCAATCAATGTTTCTCTTTCTCTCTTCCTCTCCCTTCCTCTTCTCTCTAAAAATCAATAAAAAAAATCTTTGAAGAAACTAACAAAAAAAGATTAAGTAATGTTCAAAAGTCAACTATACAATTTCAGAGTGAGATGGGCTTAATATAAGATCAGTTCTTATTTTTTTAAATGCCCATCATAAGATAATAAGATGTGGCTGCTTAAGCAGCTCATATGACCTTAAGTTGTAGGTAAATATTAATATCCAAAAAGAAAAGGTATACCCCATTGTACTGTAAACTTTTCCCTCCAAATCCAGAACATTGTATTTTGTTCTGGGCTCCACATTTTTATAAGATGTTGACATACTGGAGTTATCCAGAAGATATCAACAAAAACAATAAAGGTTCTACAAATTTTGTCATGTGATGAATATTAGAATTAACAAGGACTGGAAATGTGAAAGCATAGCAGGAACTTAAAAGCTTCATTCAAGTATTTTAAAGACTTCAAAAAATTAGAATGAACTGTGCGGTGCTTCAAATGTCAAAACTAAAACTATAAGTAATAGAAAGACAAATTTAAGTAAAATTTCCAAGTAAATAAAACAGCAATGGTCTTGCAAGAAGGGAAGCTTCTCATCACTGCAACATCCCACCCATACACTGAAATGACCACTAGCAGTCATTCAAGCTACGGGAGAAGCTATACTGCGTAACTTCTAAAGGTTCCTTCTACCCAAACCCATTGGGCCATCAGCATTTCACTTTCAGCAGAGATTTTTTAGTGCAATTATTCCCAACACTTGATTGCAGCAAGCCAAAGTTCTTTTAAATTAATTCCTTTCTGTAATTGCCCAGAGCAAATGTGTATAGAATTAGCAATAGTTTTTAGTAAATACTAGCCCATCTTTGCAGACACCCCAAAGAATGGAGCAGTTAATCATTCATCAGCTGTGACCTCTGAACTGGTTTCTTTACTTGGAGAAAAAATGAAGTTTCACCCCATCACACTTACACTTGCTTGACTTCACAACTGCAGTATGCCCCTCTAGAGAGAGGTCCATTGTGAGTGTCATGAGCATCGATCAATCGCATCTAAGCTGCTCTCCCAATGATTACACCGTCCCTCAATCCCCTTAAGTTTCACGGCCCAAAGCATGCCCAGGGCTCACTGCAGGCAGACTCATTCTGATCAACGCAACACAAGCACACAGGCAGTCGAAGTCCCAGGGTACTCCGATCGTAGACAGAATTTCAGCTTTATTAGGTAACTGTCATATTTGCCTTGGTGTCTCTTAAAATTTTAAATCGGGAGAAAATATAAATGCAGAAAAGCCATGATAAGTTAACTTAGCAATCTGCTGTAATAAACATGTGCACGATGAACATACATTATGGAAATCAGATGGAGAGCCAGGAGAGTGATAACAGAGTAAGAAATGTGAGCATGGTGAGGTCATAAAAATCTTACGTGTTATATATCAGAAAGAGTTTTTCTTTTTTAAACAGTCTGGTCAGGATTCCTGCTTAAAATATTTGAGGATCCACCCACCCCTCTGTTTACCACAATGCATTATTCTAAGGGTTCAATAATGCAAAGAAAGTCTGAAAACCAGGAGATAGTCTGCACATGGAAAGTAGACAAAGGAGGTATTACAGTGTTGGGAATGATAATGATACCCGTATATATTTCATGTCTCTACTGAAACCCAGACATGGACATTATCGTCTTAATTTCTTTATCTGATTGCTTCTCTCTGTGTTCAGGCCCCCCTTGTATGTTCATTCCAAGACATCTGTCTTTAAGCCTACATCTATAAGCTTAGTGTTCTATGAGCTTCAGGATGGGGGGAGGGGAGCATTGCTTTAAAAGCTGGTGGAAAATTCTTTAGGTAAAAAAATTTGTTATTTAGCAATTAATAGCCTTTAAGGTCTAGTTTACATATGAACAGATAGTTTCCTTGGCATGACCAGAACAGACATGAAATGATGAAGCAGGTAGGTCTGTTGTTGAGCTTTAGTTTATATTACAACCTCAACCGATAGCAGCACAGACACTGAAGCATCCAACAGACTGACAAACTTCAGAGGGAAGGGACGGCTCCAGAAGAGATTAACCAAAGAATTTATATGCATATATGCATAACCCATGGACAGACAATATTGCCAGGAAGGCCTGGGGAAGGGGCAGAGGTGAGGTAGAGGGGGTCATTAGGGAGGAGGAAAAGGGACAGCTGTAATACTGTCAACAAGATAATTTTTAAATAAATAAATAAACAAATTTTCCTTACGAGAAAAAAATGTTATAAAGAGGAGACAGACGCTGGATGTGAAATTTAACCTCACCACTCATCCCAGATGCATAGCGATCAGGGAGTAACTTGATTCCTTTTCTCAGATTAGTGAAAAAAATATATATTTTCACCTCTTTTTGTACAGAGATACAAATAAAATGTCATCTAAATGCAATGCTTTTATAGGGATAAGCAGTTGATCTCAGAATGGTCTCAGTTCAGACTGATTGTTCCATCTCTTTACTAAAAAATACACTTAAAAGCAAATTTAGCTTAGAGAAGTCTAGCAATAATGCCTGCCTAATAGAAACAATTTCTTAGTCCCTTCAACAGGCCCTGATAACAAAGTGCATAACAGCCTCGAAGAAGTAGCCCAATGAGTATCTTCTGCTGATGGTGATTGATCCGGTCTCATAATGAAGTGAAAGCTCTTTTAGAGCCAAAGCAATTTTGCCCACATCCTTTATCAGGAGAAACCATAATGAATTGTGTTAGTTGCCAGCATTTATTGAAAATTTCATCTTAGAATGTTTGCCAGATGTCATTACACGAGAATTAAGTGCAGCCTGAGAGCCTTGCTGTAATGCTCAGAATCTCTCTCCATCACTGTTCTGGAGCTGGTTTGGGTCTGCCTCCAAACATTACAGGGAAATAAAAGAAGCTTTAAACTATAATTGATTAAGTGCTTTATGCACATCACGTCTTGTGTCTTCTCTTATGAGAAATTTCATTACCTAAATCCTATATGCATTTTCAATGTTAGTCTAAGTAAAAAAATATTTTTAAACCCTTACACTGACCTGATGTTCTTTAAAATTTTTAAACATCTAATATTGCTTGCTATCTAAAAACTGTTTCAGGAATACTTTCAGATTATTCTGGGTAAAAATTTAAAAAGTATAAGAATTATTTAACATCCTAAAGAGTAAATGAATGCTGAAATCATTGGTACACAGAAAAATATTTTCATTAAACAGGTTATATTTAATGGATTCCCTAGCCTAATATATATAAGTCATGTGACCTATTCGACTTAACATTATTTCATGTCATCAGACATAATCAGTTTTCTTGCCTCAATGACTCTTATAGAATTACTGTCAAGCTGTATTTGGCCAAGAGATCTGTTTATAGGAAACTGATTTGTAGTTTTTCAGCAAAGTAAAAAGATAAATCCATCTGCTGTCTGTCATCTCACCTTTCTGATGAAAGGCTGCAGCCTGAAGCCTAGAACATACTAGGTCTTCCTTTGGCTGCTTCATTTTCATATACTAAACCAGAGTTTTCAGCAGTTTACATGGCATGCTTTCTCAACTGTGCTTATAAAAGCCATTAATTCTCATTTCTAACATCAGTGCATGTTAGTTGACTACATATATTCAGATGCAAATCAGGTCCCTACTTTAGACAAGAAACATAATATGGGAAACATTTTGAGTCAGCCGACAGCATGTGGAATCATTTTGCCTGATGACTTAGAACCACTTTCTACAGAAAAGAAAAAGTAGAGTCTTCATTTTAGGCACACCTAATATGTTAAGTATGTTTCATCCTCAGATGTGACAATCCAAGTAACCACTAATAGTGTATTGCAACTCAGAGTTTTTAGCTTTAAGTATTCGAAGGAATATATTTATTCAAATTGAAAGTGTCATTTGTTTTTAAAGCATCGTGTTCCACTGGCCATGAGGATTGAATTAAGTCCCTAAAGTGCTTGCAAAAGCTTTGCTATTTGCATAGTTTGAATTAGATTAAGAAGTACAAAACCTGAAAATTCCAGAAATGTAAAAGACACCATGGGTGTTGTGATGAGGTTGGTAGTTATAAAGTTTTTGCTGTGGCCAAAATATCCATGCCAGATTATGTCTGCACAAGAAATTATAAATTGTTATGGATTCAACCAGTTCATTAATTAATAGGCTTATTGATTTTCTTTCTGTTCTGCTGATCCAAGTAATGTTTTAGGATTATATTTTGGAATATGGGAATTTATGGTTTATTATCTAATCTAATAAAAGAGAAACATGCAAATTGACCTTACCTTCACTATGCTCCAAGCCACACCCACCAGCCAATCAGAGCGACTATATGCAAATTAACCCAACCAAGTTGGCGGCCGGCAGCCAGGGAACTGGAGCAAGCAGCAGGCTTGGTTGCCCCGGCGATGGAGGAAGCCAAGCTTCCCGCCTACACTGGCCAGCTGTGGCCTCCGATAAAGGCAACAAAGTTTCAATTATAGAAGATAAATAAATCCCAGATACCTGCTTCCAGCCAGCCTCCACTGGGATCATGGGTGGCTGGGGGCCGTGGCCAGCCTGCAAACAGTCATCAACCCCTCACCCAGGCTGGCCAGGCACCCCAGCAGGGACCCCCACCCTGAAGGGGGTGTGGCCAGCCTGAAAACAGCCTTCAGCCCCTCACCCAGGCTGGCCAGGCACCCCAGTGGGGACCCCCACCCTGAAGGGGCTGTGGCCAGCCTGCAAACAGCCCTCAGCCCTTCACCCAGGCTGGTCAGGCACCCCAGCAGGATACCCCTCCCTGAAGGGGGTGTGGCCAACCTGAAAAAGGTCCTCAGCCTCTCACCCAGGCTGGCCAGGCACTCTAGCAGGGACCCCCAACCTGATCCAGGACACCCTTCAGGGCAAACCAGCCAGCCCCCACCCTTGCACCAGGCATATAATAAAAGGGTAATATGCAAATTGACCCTAACAGCAAATCAACTGGGAATGTCTGGTCACTATGACACACACTGACCACCAGGGGGCAGACGCTCAATGCAGGAGCTGCCCCCTGGTGGTCAGTGCGCTCCCACAGGGGGAGCTCTGCTCAGCCACAAGCCAGGCTGACAGCTGCCAGCACAGCAGTGATGGTGGGAGCCTCTCCCGCCTCCTCAGCAGCACTAAGGATGTCTGACTGCAGCTTAGGCCTGGTCCCCGCTGGCAAGTGGACATCCCCCGAGGGCTTCTGGGCTGCCAGAGGGATGTCTGACTGCCAGCTTAGGCCCAATCCCCCCAGAGAGCGGGCCTAAGCCAGCAGGTGGACATCCTCTGAGGGGTCCCAGACTGCGAGAGGGCACAGGCTGGGCTGAGGGACCCCCCTCCCCCAGTGTACAAATTTTTGTGCACCGGGCCTCTAGTATATACATATTAGTACCTGGATCCATGAATAGGTGTGTGTCCTAAACTCTGCAAAAAAATTAAAATTAAAATGTTTTAAGTATAACATTTTTTAAAAACATTTAATCTACAACTTTCTATTGGGTCTTCCACTTAACATCAACAAACCCCTTCAGAACCATCCCTGAGCCTTAGGAGAGGTAAGATTTACAGTGGAATCTTATAGCTCAGAGTGTATTTTGGGAAAAATGCCTCTCTGATGAGAATGAGATACTTTCTGGTACTATGACTTGAGGAAATTGCTATTTGGCGATCTCTACAGGATGCTTCTGCAGGAAAAGGGCAGAATACACTAAGGTGCATACTGGTCTTGCTCTGAAATGTGACTCTGTCCCCAAAATGACAAACCCCTGGATCTAATGCTGTCTAAAACACTCCGCCATACAACAAACAGCTCTCCTTGTGTGGCTTCCCCCAGGGAATAAAACACTACGAAGGAAATGAATTTCCCTCCAACACACAAGCATGAAAAAGCAGCTCATCTTTCTGATGAGTGAATGGAGCCACAGACCCTTGGACACATGCACAAAAGCAGGAATGTTTTTAACAATACCTCGTTATAAGTGAAAAGCATTACCTAGAGCTGTCACATCCCTGTACAATTTGGGCAAATGTTTCTCTGCCTGTGGGTGTGTATTTTTAATAGCAACCAGTACAGTCTACTTGTCTACTCCGAAAGTTCATTACTAATATTTCCCCTACCCTATTTAGAGTATCATATTTGTTGAACTTTTACATTTTGGCATTTTTCTTAGCACCCCTAAAGGGTAGCTTGAATTTTTCTCTTTATGTGCTCAGTCAAAGAGCTGTCTTCTCTCATCCATAGACCCTACAAGAGGGGCCTGCTTTCAGTGGTGGGAGATATTCTATATGATAAAAGCCTAATATGCTAAGTGTCTGGTTGTCCTGTCATCTGTTCAACCAATCAAAGTGTAATATGCTAATAATATGCTAAGGCCGCTCAACATGATGTGCACTGACCACCAGGGGCAGATGCTCCAACTGGTAAGTTAGCTTGTTGCTGGGGTCTGGCTGGCCTATAGGGACTGAGCAAGACAGGCCGAACATGCCCTGGAGCCCTCCCACGGTCCCTCCTTGACTGGCCAACCTCCCGCATCCCTCCCCGGCCCTGATTGTGCACCAGTGGGGTCCCTCAGCCTGGCCTGCACCCTCTCGCAATCCTGGACCTCTCAGACGATGTCAGAGAGCTGGTTTCAGCCCGACTCTGGAACGACCGGTCACTATGATGCGCACTGACCACCAGGGGGCAGATGCTCAATGCAGGAGCTACCCCCTGGTGGTCAGTGCACTCCCACAGGGACAGGGGGAAGTGCCCCTTTTATGGAAACACAGGGGGAGCGCTGCTCAGCCAAAAGCCGGGCTCACAGCTGGCGAGCGCAGTGACAGTAGCTGGAGCCTCTCCTGACTCTACAGAAGCGCTAAGAATGTCTGATTGCCGGCTTAGGCCCGGTCCCCATGAGGAGTGGGCCTAAGCTGTCACTCGGACATCCCCCAAGGGCTCCAAGACTGCGAGAGGGCACAGGCTGGGCTGAGGGTCCCACACCCCCAAGTGCACGAATTTAGTGCACCAGGCCCCTAGTTTATTATATATTCTTACTGGGCCCTTAGTGACTCCACTGAACCTGCCTTTGAGACTGAACCAAAGATAAAGATTCTGTTCATGGGGAAGTTTTCAGGATGGCCAGTGTATCACCCATAAGCTATTAGCAGTACAGAGACTTCAAGTACTTCAGGACTCCATATTAAAGCACAAAATCGAAGCTACCTGTATAAGTTTTTCACAGTATTTTGTGTATTGAGACTAAATTGCACAGAATAAATATTACTGGTTTAGAGCCATTTTAAAAAGTCCGTTAGGTTACTGTATGTAACTTTACTGTTAACTTAAATTTGTAACAGCAGGAAAAAATCCCCATGCTAATCTGCCTGACTTCTACATATTTGTATTTCAGAGTACCCTTGCAAAGTACCAAATCTGAAGAAATAAATTTCTATAAGGACTTCTTTTATTATTTATGGAGTGGTCAGTGTGAAGGTGAAGTCTATGATATAAGATTGGCTACATTATATTTTAAATTTCAAATTCAAAGATTCTTAGTTACTCCATTTCTCCTTGGTGATGTCTGAATTCCACCTCTGATTGGCTTAGCAACATGTTACAAAGTTTCACATCTTTGCAGTATATTCTCAGTTTCGAAAGACTCCATTTTGTCTGATTCTTGATCACCCACAAACTATCTGTTTTTATGCATTTATATGAAAAATACTACTGCCTAATTCATCAGCTAAGTTCATAGGAAAGGGTGCACACAAGGTCCCTGCTAGCCCATGCAACAATGCTATGCAAATCAGAAAAAAAAAGTGCCCCTTTTATGGAAACACACCTTCACCTGGTCTGGATAGCAGAGGGCATCTTCACACAGATACAAAAGAGTGTGGAAGTAGCTTTAAGCTCCACAAGCGAAAAGTACACTGCATATTTACCAACTCAGTCAGGTGCCCCAAATGTACACATATACCAGTGATGCTGTCGCCTGAGGGGTTTGCTTTGACACAGGAAAACCTGAACACAGCACAGAGACCATATTGCAAACAAAAATCAGGACAGGTTTACCCTTAGTCATGTGAAAGACCGAGTGATCAAGGAGTGTAACTCAGTACAAATATAAGGGTGTGTGTAAATATCAGTATATATGTTCATGTTTGTGCACAGGAGTCCCACCTTGTTCCAGGTTTCACTTTCTGAGGTTTCAGGTACCCACAGTCAATCTCAGTCTAAAAATATCAAATGGAAAATTCCAGAAATAAACAATCTGTGCGTTTTAAACTGTGTGCTATCTGAGTAGTGTGATGAAATCTCATTCTGTCCTGCCTGGAATGTGAATCATCCCTTTATCCAGAGTCTCCACACTGTATACTCTTCCACCCTTTAGTAACTGGGTAGCTATCTGGATTATCAGAGCAAGGTGAGATATCACAGTGCTTTTGTTCAAAGAACCCTTGTTTTACTAATAATGGCCCCAAAGTGGGAGGGCAATGATGCTAGCAATTCAGATATGCCGAGGAGAAACTGTAAAGGTGAGTGCAGTATAATAAGATGTTTTGAGAGAGAGAGAGAGAGAGAGAGAGAGAGAGACCACATTCACACATTTATTACAGTCTACTGTTATAATTGTTCTGTTATATTATTGTTATCAGTGGAGTATCCCCTTCCCCATTGGGTGCTGGGAGTGAGGTCCTTACGATATCTCAAGAAAAAGAATTTCCTGAGACTGGCACAGGAGGATGAGTGATCTTGACTTGCATGGAATTATATCCCTGGGTTTTCCAAAGTCCCATTTCCCTTAATCCAGTCCCGGAAGAAGGGCAGCTGGAGATTCAGTAGAGCTAGAAGCAAAGCCAAAGTCCAGAGTTTCAGTTCCCCGTTGGAACTGGGTCTGCTACAGCATTAGTCTAGTTGCTGTCCATTAGTCCATTGTGGGAGCCATGTGAGAAAATGCAGGGGAGCCAAGAGAGCGCATCGCCTACAAGAGTCCCAAGAGTCCCCAAAACACAAGAGAGCAAGCTTCTTTGTTTAGGAGATTAAATATCCAAATCTTCCCATTCGTGCAGTGCCAATGACCTGTTCCCAGGCGTGACTGACAAACAAGTGCCTTCCCTATGTCACCCAGATTTTACCGGGCATGCGTCTATTCTCCCCTGTCCAGTCACTGCCCTGAGTGATTGCAGGGAATAGACCAGGTGGCTCCCTGGGGAGAATTAAACTGCAGCTTCTTGGCAAAGCTGCCCAGGTGACATACCTATAAAATCTGCCCTGTCCTTTGCTCTTTTTATTAATAACTAGGTTAATTATAATGTTATCCAGTTATTGTTGTTAATCTCTTACTGTGCCTAGTTTATAAATTAAACTTTATCATGGGTATGTACGAGTAGAAAAATACATTGTATATATGTGCTTTGGTACTATCCATTATTCCAGGCATTCACTGGGGGGCTTGCAACATATCCCCCAAGGATAAGTGTAGAATCTACTACAGACATAAACATAGATTAGATAGATGCAGATTAGATGGAGAGAGATAGAGATAGAGACAGAGACAGAGACAGAGATGAGATAGAGAGAGAAAGAGAGAGAGAGAGAGAGAAATATAAAGGGGAAGTTCAACTCATATCAGTCATGGAGAAGACCAAAGATGTGTGTTTCAGTGAAAATCAAAGTTTTGTATTCATGTTTAAACACACACACACACACACACACACACACAGAGAGAGAGAGAAACTGATCACTACTTCAAACCATTCTTTCAGGTTTATATCACATCGAGGACATTATTTTTATATACAAGGTATGTTTTCATTGGGGATTTGGTAACGAAATTTATTTTCTTCTTTGGTTCTCAAAGACTGAAGAATCGGTTAATGATAGAGGCACTTGTCACACTGGTCGCACTGTAGCATTCTGGCATTACTCAGTCATGTGGAGTGGCATGTGGAAAAGACGTTGGCTCCCTGTGATCAGTAGCTTGTATAGTCAATTTAATATTCCTTTTTGTTTAGAAATATTATGTTGAATATAAAAGCTATTGATTACAGGCAGAAAATGTCCTTACCAATTACTGCCTTCAAGATGAGTACAAAGTGCTCACCTGCTGAAGTGGTTACAGCTGGTGTCAGACAATAAGCCGGCACACCGGTGTCTCAGAGAGGTTCCAGATTCTTCTTAAACAAATGCTTGTGTTTTTGTAGCTTAAAATTCATGGTAGAGTTTCAGAAAAATAAGTAGGAAAATGTGAGGCAGGAATGCCTGCCGAGAAATTGGCGGTCTGAAGAGCCTGCTCTGTAATCAGCTAAGGCAGTTAGTGGCTTTTTACAGCTTCAGAGCTGCCCTTTTTCAGAGGTTGGGCTTTTCAGCCCATGTATCCTGCCCACAAAGTGATAAGAATGCCAAGGACGCTGGAATGCTGCTTTGGTAAATAATAACTTCAAGTATTGCTGTTGATCTGAGCCACCTTTCAGCTTTACATTTGAATGAGCACATGCAAATATGCTCTCTAGATTAATAGACGCTGTGGTCTATTTACACACCTTCAATCAGCCCACCATCTTGGCCCTGGGGAATCAGCCCACAGCTAGGGACCTCACCCTTGCTGCCTTTCTCTTTGGGAAAGAAGAAAGCTTCCTTCCCAGCCTCCATGCCTACCTTATTGATTGCCTTTCCAAGTCTCCAAAGAATTCTCTCCTCAGTTGGTGTTCCCCTTGAATGTTGTGTACTTTTTGGCAATGCCCTTAACAACTTCCCAGAGGGCATGGCATGCCTGAGGAGGCCAAGGCTGCCCAAAGAAAGATGAGAATGAATAATCTACAGTTACTACTCAGACCCTGGGGCCAGCCCATGACTAGTCTCTAACTAACAAGCAGCTCTTTCAGACTCCACTGTGTTTGTCACACACCACACTTCAGTCCAGAGAGCGCTCTCACTGCTCATTTTCTCTCTGGCATCAGCTAATTGCTATATGCAGCAGGCAGGCTCTGGAAACTTGCAGGGCAGGGAGCTATAGAAACCTAACGGATAATATTCTTTTTCTTACCATCTTTTCACACTCCCCAGTCCACATGTGGAGGAGGGGTGTTCTGCTCCACCCCATACCTTCCCAGAAGCAAGATCTTTTTCTACCTTGCAGTAGCTAATATTAATGTATCAGAGATGTCCTTACTTAACATCTGGCTTCCTGGCAGACTAGGGGTTTCAAATCAAGCATGAAGTATGAGAAGCTGTAAATATCAACAGTCTGACAGAGCACTCCTTTAATATCTGCAATTTCCATTTACTTTAGACAATGCATTGGATAAATAAAATTAAGGACTTCAACACATCTCCTCTGACTTATAGTGAAGTTTGCAGCTTTCTCAAGAGTTTCTTTCCTCTTAAACAATCCCTGCATATAAGACCATAGTAATTCCTCAGAAATTTGTTGTTCATCTCAGACCACTAGGTAACGACACTTTATATCATTAAATGGTTTAGGTCTGATGTATAAAAAGAATAAGGAAAAAAGAAATGAACTATGACATTAAACTGGAAATACAGACTTGTAATAGGAAGTCGATTTACCCTGGTGTGGAAAAAACTAATACACAAGAGCAGCTAAGCAATACTCATTTTTATGGCATAGTATACAAAATATATAAGCCATTTTGTTTGAGATAGAGATTGATCAAAGAAAATATTATCCTCGTGGTTTTTCTCTACACAAGCAGTAATTTTTAATATTTAAAGTGAAAAGAGCAGATCTATAAAGCAGTAGGAATATCAAGCTATTTATCTGAAAACTGTTTTTTTAAAGGCATCTAAAACCTTATCCTGAACCTACTTAAAATACATACAAGTAAAACTGGAATCACTTTGTAAACTTTGTTCCCTTTAGACATTGCAATTTCACTGAGGAACAATGGTGTAAAAAAAAAGGCAATTTTTAAAATGTTTCCATGGCTTTTAGTGGGTCTCCAAAAGTGGGAACCCTCTTAAATCTCCAAAGAGATTGAGGTTTTGAAATACTCTTATCAACTTTTAAGATCGGAGGTGTTAAGCACACAGACTAGCTTAGGGGCACTATTCTGAATGCATCTGATTTGAAGGAGGCTCATCAACTCCAGGCTGAGAGCGGCTGCTTCCAGAACTGTGAGTGCATTTCCAGTAATGGCTTCTCCCCGTTACCTACCCTGCACCACTTATTAAATACAAAACCCGTTGCCCTGAAGAATCTACTCACAATCTCTGCAACAGTGGCATCTGCGGAGGGAGCTCCAGCCACTTGAAACTCATTAAAACATACTTGAGATTGACAATGAGGAGAGAACATCTGTCAGACTTGGCCAAGATTTCAATCAAGTGTGATGTTGCTGTGTTACTTGACTACATTGACTTAATAAATGAGTTGGCTGCTGTCAGCACAAGGAAAGTTTGGTTGTAATTACTATCCTGTCCTCTTTCTTCCTCTCTGAGATGTTCTTTCATTTAGATGCTTACAGGCTACGTGAAATGTATGAAAATGAAGTTGATGGAATAATATCACACACAGTTCACTTTCAGTTGATGGAATTTTACAAGATGACCACTTCTTTAGTGAGCTTGCAAGTACTTACCCTTGAAAAGGTAGATAAAATCACACTCATCTCCCTTTGTGAAGGTGTCTCCAATGGCACATCTGGAAGAACAGTCCTACTGATATATGGATTGACTGGCTATAATAAATGTCCATACATATAAATTTATGGGAAAAGCAAAAGCATTTCTCAATACCAAAGAGCCATTGATCTTTACTAAATAATACCTTACCTCATACAGCATAAGACTTAGCCTTATGTTTATATTTCACATTTAATTCCAGAACTACCCGTTTTGCAAAGGATTAAAGAGAAGCTTAAGGAGATTCATCTATCGGCCCTAGTGACATAACTACTAAGCTCCTGAATCAGGATTCCAACTCTAAGTTTAGTGTGTTCCTATTATTGTTGCACTGCAGCATTTGCCTTTTAGAGATGTGTGTTGATGGCTCAGATTTCAGCACAAGTTCTTGCCTCCAACCACTCTATTTGGGGGGATGGAAAGTAATCATTACTTCCTACAGAATAGCACAGTCGGCTTAAAGATGAAAAGATGTGAAACTCAGTCTTAACATCCAGGTAATTTCATCAGGGCTTAGAAGAAATTATCACAATTCAATGAGCACAAAGCTAGACATCGAGCAGAACTATGTTCTCTTCATTCAATGCATTGGAACTTCCATTTACCAGACCTAGCAAATTGGGGATCACCAACTAGTGGAGCTGTCCTGTAGTTGCCTGGGTAAGCAGAGGCTGACCACAACACAATGCGAAAGCCTACCATCAATAATTTTTATTACCTCTTCATTTATCTCTTTGCCTATTATCAGCAATGAAAATTCCACACTGGTGCACACGTAGCAGGTACTGCTCCCATATTTAATGAATGATAAGCCTCCACTTCTGTGGCCCCCATGCATCTAGAGCTGTAACCAGGAAACTCTCCAGCATTGATGCCATTAGACTGTCAGCCTACAGATTGGTCCAAGTTTGTGTCATATCTTTTCTTTCTATTTTCCAAGTTTGTATCATAGATGGGATATTTTTATAAAGACTGTGCCCTATGGAAGGTCAAAGTAGTTGCAAAATTAACATCCCCATGGGTGAGATGAGCCACATAGCTAAGACTGTCAGTGTTCGTAAAAATAGGTCAGCCACACATAAATGTGTGAATTCTCCCTTTCTGAACTCTTTGCATTTTATTTTTATCTCTCATATGGCACGTATCACTTTCTACCTTGTATTATAATTATTTTGTATGCAGGTTTTATCTCTCATACTACTATAAGATCTCAATATTCTTTTTGTTCTCCACAACACAATGCGATTTGCACATAGTAGGCATTCATTAAATGCTAATTGTTTGACAGAACTCTAAAAACAACCAGGTAAGAAAAAATTAATGTTTAAAAGCTACTTTTATTTTTTTAAGTGTTTGACTATTGTACTAAACTTCCTTAGAACATTCGGCCTCTACTGTTCTTGTTCTTTTCCCAACGAAATGCCTCCACTACACATGCACATGCACACACAAGCATGCATGTGCACATGCATGAGTGCACCCATGTACACTCATGTACCCACACGTGCAGTACATGCATGCACACACATGTACACACAGGGACACTTTCAGTGCTCCAGCCATCCTGAATTACTTTTACTTCTCTGGTCTTTTACTTCCAGGCTTCCTTCATCTCTCTGAGACTCACTTCTTTCTATTGCTACCTTTACTCTGACTGACCCCTACATCAAGTCTCTAGTTAATGATACTTCCTTCTGGAAGCTTTCCTTCATCCTCTAAAATCATCCCACCATACCTTATTGCTTCCTCTATCATAGCACATAGCATGTAATCTCCTCTACATTGGCAGATGGGCAGATGTGAGAACAGGGGTATAGTCAGGGTCCTTTCCTGAGTAAGTCAGGGCAGCCAGAGCCAGCCTAGCAATGGGCCTTCAGTATTCTCTGTGAATTCCCTCTTTATGAGCTGGTAGGCATTGCAGTTTATGTGATTCACAGGCTAATACCCCAGCTGACATAAGCAATCTTGTTTGTAGTGTTCTACAACATAAATAACAAAGCAAAGTTTTTCCACACAAGTCATTCAATGAAGGTGTTTCAATTTAAAATAAATAGAATACCCTAAAATATAGTAGGTCTAAGAGCTTAACTGGTAGTCAGTACTTTATTAATACTTTTCAGTAAAACCCTTCCTTTATGCTAAATATTGGAGGAGACCATTATAACTAGGAAGTTGGAGTAAGCTGAATAGAGGAGATGAAATATTGGTTGAGTTGGGTTTAACCAAATGAAGAAGGGAGGAAGCTCATTTCAGAAAGAACAAAAAGTGTGAGCACAATTCTAGAGACATGAGAGTGTGTGTATGACTAGAAAACTATGGCTTGTTGGTTAAGGTCAGTGTATGGAAGGTAGGTGTGGAAGAATCTCAGTGCATGCAAAAGATGAGGTTATAAAGGTAAATTGATTTGAGATTATAAATAGCCTTGACCAATAAGCACAGGAATTTGAACTTAATTCTGTAAACTAAATCAAGCATCCCAAGTTTATAAACAGGAAGACACATAACCCAATCTGTGACTTAGAGAAGCTGATGACCAGCAAAAGAGAGAGGCTGGAGTCAAGCAGATCCAGCCCAGATGCCATTTCTGTGATTTGAGTAACCGGTTTCAATAATTTAAAGAACTGCATATCTGTAAAGTTCAATAAATGTTAATTTAAAACTATTATCTCGATATGATTGAATTCAATAACCTTTAAGGCAGCAGATATTAAGGAAATTTTTTTGTTCCTTAGCTACAAGTAATTCAGATAAAATTAATGTGCAATGTGAACATAATGACCAAATCCACTAATGAGCTGATTGCAGGCTTTGTGTTCCTAACCTTAAGAATATGGATTACAGTTGCACTGAAGGAAAAAGACCACAACAATGTTGGACCTGCTGGGATGCAGTGCAGATTGTAAGTCACAGAAATAAAAGATTTTTTACTCAAATATATAAAAAGCCATACTTATTAGTCTAAATTAGGATCTAATTGAAATCTACATGCAGCAGTTTAATAATGTAGTTATTGAGATGAAGTTCACGGTCAAAGAAGAAATTTCTTACAATGAAAGGGATACGACTTACAATATTTCTTTTCAAGTCAGTTTTAGTATTTGTAATTTATATTTAACTAAATTAACTTTGTATCAGAATCCCAAAAGAAATTTTGAGATGGTTAAATCCATGGGAAATTTTGTGGTCCAAAGACAGCGTTTCCTTTTCTACCTGCTATCATTGCAAGTGCATGGCTGTGGTGCCAGAAGAACCATGCGCTACTGCAACTCAAGACAAAGAAAAAGACAGAGACTCTGTAAGAATAATCATGCAGAGGAAATATGCCAACAGGAGATCAGTCTTTTTTTTTTTTTAACAAGGCCACCAAAAATTTGGTTGCCTCCCAAAAAAAGAAATTGGGAGAGAGAGAGAAGATAGGAGGTCAGTCTTGACAAAGCAATATCCGGTCTGCAATTCCTAGCATGTTCGCTGGATAGGAGAACCTATTTTCTATGGGGATATTATGTTTATACCAACCATCCCTGCCTGCCCTCTTTCCCTTACCACAAAGTAGATGTTAATGGACACTTAGACCTTCCACTGAAACAGGAAGAAAGGGAAGTCACTGTATGTATGGACTAGGAAACCCATGTCCCAGTTTTACAAGGTTATTTTTTACCACAAACATTGCTGTCAATTTTTAAATTAATATATTAAATTCCCCTGGTTGTGGGTCCATTTGAGGACGATGTGTAGTGGTCTTAAAATTGTGATCCTCAATAATTAGAATATTTGGCAAGGTAACTGACTCTTAAATCTGTCTGTAAATGGATGAAGGCAGGAAGACCCCCAATGGAATAAATCAATTTTTTTTCCTGTAACATCATTCTAGGATGGAAAAATCACTCATCCTAGGAATTACTCATTCCTGACTAGAGGAGGTAAATAAATCTGTCACTGATATGTCACCCACATTTTAGATGACTTTGTTATTAAAGACAAAATATCAATTCAAACTTAATTCATTGGATCCCAGGTCACAACTGACTGACAATGTGTCACATTGACAGTTTTTCCTGAATAAATTAAGCCTATGTGTTATGTTTTGTCTTGATATTTTGTACCATCTTGGACTGTAGAGCCATGCTCTAGTAAAATCTACTCTTTGCATCCTCTATAGGTATTCCGGCCATTATCCCATCATCACTCTCAGAAACAAAGGGTGGCATTTCTAAAGCAGTACCAACCGCAACCATAGCCCATTGATGAGGCAAGTAGTAACCAATACAGTGACCCATTAATAAAATCAAAATTAGTTAATAAGTATTGACTGATTCCTATGAGCCAGGCATTGCTGGGGAATGTGAATAAAGCCCCTACATGGACAATTTATATAATTTAATCCCAGCTAGTGATAAGGACTATGGGGAAAGAAAAGCTATATGAGCATGCGCCTTTATTTTTTTTAATTAATTTATTTATTGTTTAAGGTATTACAAATAGTAGTACATATGTCTCCTTTTTTCCCCATTGACCTCCCCGCAGCCTCCCCTACCCCCTGCACCCCAGCATATGCCCTCACTGCCCCCCCCCCCAGTGTCTTACATCTATTGGTTGTGCTTATATGCATGCAGACAAGTCCTTCGGTTGATCTCTTAACCCCTCCCCCACCCCTCCCCTATCTTCCCCCTGTAGTTTGACAGTCTGTTCAATGCTTCTTTGCCTCTATCTATTTTTGTTCAACAGTTTATAATGCTCCTTTAAATAGAGTAGTCAGAGATGCCTTTCCTAGGAGGTAACAGTTGACTAGAGAGATAAGATAAACATTAGGAAGAAAAGTGTTTCAAGCAGAGGGAATCACAAGTACAGAAATTCTGGAAAAAGATCACATTTGATGTATTCAAGGAATGGCTAACAGAGCCTGAAAAGAATGTTCAAGGAAATGTGGTGAGAAATGAGATTGGGGAGGAAGTCAGGGATAAGACAGTGTTTGGTAAAGACTAGATTTCATTGTCTGTGGAACAGGAAACCACCAGAGGTTTTTGAACAGGGAAGTGATAATACATATTCCTTAAATTTATCCCCGATAACCCAATTCAGCATGTTTCTCTACCCATTAATATGAAAATAGCCAGTCCTACTTTCAAGGGCTCAAACGGTGTCTTTACAGGACAAAAGTGTTACAAAGAGGATCTCTTTATTTCCCCTCGCCCTTTTTGAAGCTGGGCATATATTAAAATCAAAGTTAATGTAGGAAAACTAGTCAAGTAGTGAAAATGAGAAAGAGATAGAACTGTTGCTTCATTTGTACACTGGGATCTGTTGAGAAGTGAGCAACATGACAGTATAAACATTCTAATTATCTTCAGTACCCTCAAGTCATTGTGGTCCAAGCTCGTCCCCCACATCTCTGGGCTCATCTATAGAGGAATCAGATTAATTTTAGTCGTGGACAACCTAGTACCACAGAAGACAAAGAAAAGAGAACTGTGGTTAATGAAAATAAATGGGTTTCCAACCCACCCTGAAAAGTGAGATTGAAGGACCCTTACACTCTAAGAAATGGGGGGGTGGGTTGTTAAAGAACAGAGAGGGTTATTCTGGATCTCCCACATAGACTCCACTTTCTCCACCCTGGTTAACACTGAGTTAAAGGACCATTAGTCTGAATTCCCTGTGTGTGCTTGGCCAGTCAGTGTAAGATGTTCAATAATGTCTGTCCTGCCCCTTCCGTCCACCCTTACAGGTACAGCACTAAACTTATACTCAAAACTGAGACTTTTTACTTTTTTTCTTCCCAGATTAAAAAAAAATGTCTAAGAAATGTGAGTGAAAATGTTTCCTGGAGGTAAATAGAGTCATGTTGAGAAATTGATCAAGGTGGTGAACTGTAGTTGATTGAATGAGGGCTCTTTGTTTTAACTAAGGAAGCTAGACTTCTTGGAAGATTTGTGTCTATAAAGAAATTGAGAAATCACTCAATTTAGATAAATAAATAGCAAAGTAGACATTTAATGTAAGTTTAAAGGATCAGACAAATGGACCAAAAAGAAGAAGCTTGGGATAATGCTGATAATAGAAAGCATGCAGGCTAGAGGAGGGTTATAAAGGAAAGAAATAATTTAATACTAAGAGCAGAGTCAGAAAATTTTAAAAGAAAAGAATAACCTGGTTGCAGTTTAGACAAGTTTTAGAAATTACTTTGTCAGCAAAGTGATTTTGCCTCTTTCAAAAAGAAGCAATGCATAAAAGGAAATAGAGGACTCTTGCTGCGGTAAATTGTCACCTAGTTCCAGGATCTGGGTCGAAGAAATGAAAATCAGATGTGTATTTAGAGGCGAAAATATACTGTATTATTTCCTAAAGTGGGCCAAGACTACACAAGTTCACTAGAAAATTCTGCAATGCTCCATGAGCTCTCCAAGGAGCCCAGTGGGTCCCTCGGAGACTCACTACGCCTCCGGGAGAATCGTATTCCAGTGAGTACAATTACTCAGCTCTACTCAGGCAAACTCTGCGGCTTCCAGCCAGGAGGATTCTTCAGCAGGATGACCACTGGGCCTGTGGGCTCCCATATTAAGGGAATCTCAAAGGCTTCCTGCTCTTTAACTTCCTATGTAATTAGGACGAGTGCTCTGTGGCTACCTGTGGTGACATTCTTACTCCCTGTATTTGAGGCTGGAGCTACTTCTCAACTAGACTTTTAAGAAAATAGTCAAGAGTTTTCTTCATCTTTCAGGCTTGGCTGCAGATGCCTCTTATTGGGGAACAAAAAAGGAATGACTTTGATACCCCAAGATTGGGTAACTTATTTTAATGAATAAAAAAGAAAGAAATTGTATCCTTACATTTTATTACCAAAACATAAAGGTGAAACAACAAAATGACTAAAAGCTCATTAAAAAGCAGAAATCGGCAAAAAATATTAGTTCCATGGAGCACTGGCTATAAACTATTACTAGACCATCCTTTCATTGAACTCCCCCCACATCTGTGTCTTATCCCAGGAGCCCATGGACCACATCACCTCCTTCCCTGCACCACTCTTACTGATAACATCCCCTGGCTTCTAATAACTCTTTTCAGGTGAAAATCAATAAGTTTTTTCACTCAAGTTTTCAGTATCTTGATTTGTGACTTTTAGGAACTCACCATCTCCCTTCTCCATTTTAGCCATATGCAAAACGGAATTCATAAATTTGACTAAAGTCAAAGTGCTCTGACAAGGATTGATAACAAAAACCCCTGTCAAGCATTTCCCCATATAAATTATTATGGAAATTCTTGACAGCATATGTTTATATAAATAAATATGTGGAAAGGAGATTTGGATTTATCTACTTTCTTTCATTATTTATTTATGAAGCATCCAAAATTAGGTAAGTTTGATGAATTTAGCATTCCTGTTCCCTAAACTTATGCCATAAAAACTGGATGATTTTGTAGTAAAATACTATGCATGAATTTTCCAGTGTAAATTTTTTAAGCTATCAGTGGTTATAGGTCAGGAATGTGGGGGCTTCCCACTACATGAGTTTGCTTTTCTTTGAATTGAATATTTGTTTGAAAATTACATGACCCACCTGATATATAAAAGTCATGACTTATAAAACCTTATGTTAACAGTGCATATGGAGTCAATCCAAATATAATTATAAATGTAATTTTAATTCTGTTCTCTTTACTGGGCTACAGTATCTGTGAGTAATCTATTCCAAAATCAAAGATCAACCCAAAGCTCTTCTGCCAACTCTGTGCCTGTATTCGAAGTATTTATTTAATGTCATTGATCAGTAAGGGACCTAGAGACCTTTCACTCTAGGTGGGAGAAAAATGCAAATCTGTTAGTTATTTGCTAAGGTTCCTAAGGACACTGAAAACTCACAGGCATTTGCAACTGTGAATTTCCCAGCAAATATAAAATCTTTGTCTTCCAGAGTATTTGCTTAACTGAACAAAGTTTACACAGTCTGAAGAGGATTAACATTAACAATAATACAAAATTAAACCTTTGACATTCCTCCAGTTCATTTGTATGTTTATCTCCTCTTTTCCCACAGTGATTTCCAAAACTTGGACATAAAAAAAGGATTGGGACCTCACAGTGTTCACTGAACCCCTCCGGGCACCAATGATAACAGATACATTTGCTTTCCCTGCATTCATTTACTCAGGAATATTATTTACTATCAAAAATGGGCCACATATTGTGTCACATACTGAAAAGACAATGATAAATTTAAAAAATATTATCATTCCAACTTTTATGACTTTAAATTTTGTGAGAAAGTGGGAGAGATAAATAGATAGTATAATAGTAGAAATGGCTTGGGAGTATAAATATAAAAAAAGGAATGATCATTTCTGGTGGAGAGAGTCCAAGAAGAATTCATGAAGGACACAAAATATGAGCTGGTTTTAAAGCATCCATAGACATTTGGTGATCTAACTTGAGAAACATTCCAAGCAGAAAGAAAAGCTAGAACACACACACACACACACACACACACACACACACACAATTTAAGGTTTTGTATAAAAGTATTTGATGTGCCTGGAGTAAAGAAGTAATGGACCAATGAATGAAGTGGCAGAAAATAGAGCTGTACATACTTTTGTGGTATCAAGATTAAAAGTTGAGGCTCACTGGTATAGATCCAAAATAACTGACTTGAACATGTCCTTATTGGTTGAACATTTAGAATATTTCCAATTTTTCCTAAATGTTAAACTGTGATGAACACTTACTGTACATATCTTTGACCACATCTCTAGATCAGATTACTAGAGATGAAGTTAGTGAAGTAAATGGCATATGCCTTATAACCTTTGGCATTTTTATTTCTAGGAAGATGCCAATTTACCAGCAACATGTTAGTTTCACCATTCTCTTTGTCAAAACTAAGTATCACCATTTAAAAAAAATTGCTAGTTGCATGAATTGAGACTGGGATTAGACCTAGAGCATTATGAATATAAGGACCAAAAGTTTGAACTTAATTCTGATGTTAATGAGAAACCTATTAAATATTTTTGATGAAGAGGGCAAAATAGCTAGATCAGCCCTTTAAAAATATTAATTGTGGCAGCAAGAAATAGGATAAGATGGGGTTGTGTTGCTTGAGAACCCACACAATGTCGGAAGCGAGACTGTTCGCTGTAGCCTGGGCAGCACTGTCCAACAGAACTTCCTGCAATGATGGAAATGTCCTACCAATACGGTAGTCACTAGCCACAGGTTACTTTTAAGTACTTCATAGGTAGCAACTGCAACTAAGGAACTGAATTTTAATTTGTACTTAATTTTATTAAATTTAAATAGCTACATATGGCAAATTACTATCCTATTGGACAGAACAGATCTAGAGGAATAAGACTCAAGATAGAGACACCAAGATAGAAAAAAAAAGCAAATATAGAACAAATTCAGTGACTGTTAGAATGCACAGAGTGAGGGAGAGGGAGAATCCTATCTGATATCAAGATTTAGAATCAGAGAGAAATGAAATATGTCTGTGCCACTTATAGAGAATGCAATAGAGAAAAGGATTCAGATGAAGTCTCTATATATATCAAACCTAAAATACAAGCTGGCACTTCTCACTGTCAGAAACTCTGATGAAAACAAAACTGTCGCCGAAACCGGTTTGGCTCAGTGAATTCCAAAAGCAAGACAGGTTAAGTATCCTACCTCCACAACTTAAAGGCAATATCTTTCTGTGAGACATTATGAGTCAAACTGTAACAGTATCTATATTAATAAAAAATGTAAGTGTAAATGCAATATAAAAAAAATTTAATGGGGGTTGAAGATCCAGCCAAACAAACGAACGTTGTATAAATAAAATAAAACAATGGCATCAGGCTATTAGTTAAAGCTATGTCGATGGATAAATGAAGAAGGAGAGTGAAAGAAAGGAACTCCTTCTTCACCTCCATTTTTGTGTAACTAATCTTTTCTCAACTTTAAAGACTCAACTTAAATTTAGCTTCACAGAGAGAACTTATTCTATATACCCCCCATCCAATATATTATTTCCAATTCTGTTGTTTTCATTCACAACACTGGCACATTGTTTATTGATTTGTTTATCACCTGTCTCCATAAATGCTAAGATCCATGACAGTCTGTTTTGTTAACTCATGTTTACCAGTCTCCAGGAAGGACAATGTCTATTATGTAAGAGATGCTCAGTAAATATTTTTGTGTGAATAAGTGAATCTTATTCATTTAAATGAAGATCTTCCATTCACTGTGGTGTCTTTTACACAATAAATGGAACATCAGTAGACTAAGAAAAAAATTCTACCATGATAAAAATGAGACTATTGAAGTCAATTGACCAAATAAATTCTCACCAAACAAGAAAGAGCCTTGTAGGTTCAATATGATCAACTCACAATCCAGTGTCTGGCACATCATTTAATGAGAAACTTCAGCTCGCTTCTGGCAAAGACCTTGCTTGTAGGAGTGATTGTTTACTTCAACAAAAACAGATGAGCTCATGGGATATTTATTATAGAACCTTCATTCCAAGATAAAACAAATCCTAAATTTGTCAGTAATCAACCTTAAAGAACACTAATTGATTAAGAGTACATGGTAAGCATAGATAATAGTCCTGATCTTGTAAGTTCTGGGAGGCATGTTATTCATACTATTACTTAAGGTTCCTCAAGACCAACATTAATCAGATAACATTATTGTTATAAGAATTAGAGAGAATGTAAATGTTTGAGTATATATGGACCCTCTGAATGGACCCTCTGGTCTTCTGAAAATATGAATTGCAAAATCATGATTTTGTTCTAATCATTTAAAAGCGGAAATATTCACAGCAGTAATATTTCCCTTTTTGGCTAACAACGTGAAAAAGAAAAGAAAAAGAAGCCGCTCTCCACATATGGGAGCTGTTCACACCTCACACTTAGGCCTCAATGTTATTACAAGTGGGTCTGACACTCACAATCAGGCCATTTTGTTCTTCTGTTGGACAAAAACAGTCTCAGAGAACATCAGAACATGATATCAGACAAGGTCACCCTGATATTATGATAAAGTGAGACAAAAGCCAGGTCACTATGCAATCCACAAAACATCCCCCCATTAAATATGTGACTGTTACTTCTTTACCAATTACAGCATTGCCCTCACCCTAGTCTGCCCTCCCTATGAATAAAATTTACTGAGCTATTTATTCATAGAATTTCCCTGCTTCCTGACAGAATGAGATCCCACTTCCTTAGAGCTTCCCCAAAATTACCCCACCAAAATTCAAATCCTGTAAGTCCTAATTACCCTTTATTGAAACACTCATAGTTCCTATCAAAGAAAAATTGTACCAGATGGAGTTAAAATGGATAAGGAAGACTTTATTCAAGAATAATGCAATAAGAGAGAGATTTAACTCAGCTCCACTAAAACAAAAAGTGGGTGAGTTTTTAAGTCTAGGGTAAGCCAATGGAAAAGTACTTGAGGGCATTAGTATGAGATTGGTCAATGTCACTATACCAACTATGCTTACTAATCAGTGCTTATCAAAGTGAGACTCCTACCAGATAGGGAATCAGGTCTTTGAGAAAGACATTTCTAGTAATAAAACTAGCAAAAGACTGGGAGATTTATATCACAAAGGGTAGAGAAAGAGTAAGTGATCTAAGAAGAGAAAGGTTAGAGGTTAGAGGTATTCAGAAAGAAACCTACCTAAACTTAGGTCAACTTGAGGGAATTATTAAAGTTGTCTTGGTCAGTCCCCATGATGTGTGTTGTCCCTAGTTTCAATTAGGAATAAACCCACTTTTTCAACTATAGATGTGTTCCTGGTGATCTATGGCTGAGGGTATTGACAAAGGCAAGAAAAAAAAAAGAGAGATTTTGTTTTCAACTCATGATTGACTAAAACCAATCTTCGCAAATTAGGAAAAAATCCCCTATGAATATTTAGTACAGCTTCTTGGTTTTTGAGGGATCCATATGAAATACAATGAAATTCATGTCTTTATGTGCTCAATGGCTGGAGCACATTGATACATTGTTTGCAAGAGCATATTGGGGATGTTTATTTGTTTTCGCTTGTCTGGAACCAGTCCCGAGGACTCTTTTTCTTTTTAACCAGTTTATTGAGGTACTGTTGAAACAAAAAGCTGAAAACACTTTGGAGATAAGTATGCGTCTATGAAAGTATCATCGAAGTCTGCACATAAACATCTGTCACTTCTAAGAGTTTCATCCCACCCTCTTTATTTATTATTATTATTTTGTTTATATGTGTGATAACGTTTCTTAACATTTTGTTTTGAAACCACAAAAATCATGAGATGCTTCAAGGTACCTTTAAAATGTGACAGTACCTACTGAGTGTTATCCTCCTGTGGCTACTGCTAGGGATATGATTATCTCCTAACATTCTGAATTCTGGTAAAGTATCTCATAATTCTAGTTTGTCAAAATATCTAATTTTAGTCCAATATCACCAACAGCATTAATATATAACATTTAAAAATGGTAGACACAAAAATGGTTAGAACTAGGTCAAGAGTTCACAAATTACAGCTTGCAGGCCAAGTACAGCTCATGCCTGTATTGTAAATAAAGTTTCAGTGGAACACAGGCATGCGCATTTATTTGTACTGAATATGGTGGCCTCTGAGCTACAATGAGAGAGCTGAGTAGATACAACAGAGACCACCTAGACTGCAAAGTTTAAATAGTTACTATCTTCCCTTTATGTAAAAGTTTGCCAACCCTAGATTTAGGTTAAACAGTAGAAAAATCATTTGCCAGAGACCTATTTAAATCCTTTTTTAAATATAAAATTAAGCATGATTATTTTTCCTGCATCATGTTGCAGGTACAACATCACGCAACCTGATTTTTTTACCAATAACATGCACATTAATGCATGAAAATTATTATTACTTTCATCTAACTCTACCAAAACCAAAAGGGAATCTTTGTGTCATCCTTAGAACATTAATCTTCTGGTTATGCTGAGTAAGGCTAACAGAAGACAGTGGTGCTTATGTGCTCTATGCCACCTGTGATGTGCTTTTATCAATTACCTTTCCCAGACTACTACCTTACATTTGCTTTAAAAACAACTAATTCCCATCAAGATCTCAAAACCAGTCATGGTTTCTCTCAGATCTACCAAACATATGTTAAAAATTCTATTTTTTAAACCCTGGTCGTATGTGCTTTATGTGACATTACAAATCAAATTCTTGCCCTGGGTTTGCCCACAGGAGAATTCTGACTTCTCACTCGGCAACACGTGAGAAAGAAGCAAACATCAAACACAGGTTGTGATGTTAGCCAAAGCATCTTTACAATGCTTATTCTCTAACAAGAGTACAAGAGGAAGAAGACAAGGCTAATTCTCCATGAGAAATAATATGGCATTTAAGTCCATAGAAGTAGATGTGTGTTCATGCTGTAGCACTGTTTTCAGGCCTATCAGCACAATTTCAGGACAGTGGGGGTTTTTCTGAGAATTTCAGGATGGTTGTGGCATCTTGAATTTCTTCAATCCAAAATCAAGAGAAACACTGAAGATGGCCTTCTATTTTACCCATAGGAAACGTGACACTGTCACAACAGAGGTCAGCAAGGAAACCACAAGTGCTGCTCAGGGTCACTATACTGGGGAGAGGATTGTTGGTGTGAGAAGGGTAAAGACTAAAGTAATCTCCTTCCTCCAAGTTCTTTCCCTGCATATTATTCATGCAATACTCTTTCAAAAAGCATTTAAAACAAGAGGTTCAAGGAGGATGGGGTTGCAAATAGTCTGCTCTAGGTATTCATGGAGAATAATAAAGATATAATCAAGGCCTTTCCATGCTGTGAGAGCAGGCAAATGCTGGGTGCCAGAGACATGTCATTCACCCCCTTGGGTCTACGCTCCACCCTTCACCAGAGTCTTCTGGGCTCCAGAAGCTCGATGGCAAAGACTACATCAAAAGGAGAATGTTGAGGGCCATCCTATGGAAGTAGAAGAGTGATCATTAGATGCAAACTCTACCTGGGGCTGAAGAGGCTGCAATATATAAAAAGGGATGGGTGGTCTTACAGGAGACAGGAGAGATCAGATCACTGAGTTGGATATTTGTGCTCACATTTTCTGCTTTTTCTCAAACTGGCTCTCAGCTTCAACCTGAGGTCAAAGTTCCTGTCAAAATATCTATCTACATGACTCCCTCCTCTCAGGTCAAAGTAATAGCCTCCTCTCTCCTCCCGTGAGATCTACTGGCAGTCCAAGGTCTACTGTACTAGTCTCTGAGTTGTGGCTATCCTTTGACTTTCTTTATACCCATCCCACACCTTTGCAAAAAGTATCAAAAAGTATCTGTATTAAATCCTCCTTGAATTATCCTAATTTGAATGGGCCATCTGGGAGCTAGACGGACACATGGTTGGATGTCTTAAATAACAATGTACATTTGCCTAAAGCGTGTCTTTCAGCAGGTATCCCTTAAGAAACAGGCAATGTGGCACCAATGGGTGACTTCGTAAAGTATAAGAGACAGAAGGAAATGTCCATCATTTCTGAGGAATTGCCAATAATATTCACTTTACAGTGTGTCAGATCTTGTCCTCTCTATTCCCTGAACCATTCCGGAGGAAGCAACTTAGATGGTTAGGGAAACAGTGAATTTTCTACAGAACCAAGGAAGCTGCTATGCTGTGCATCATGACTTATGCGAGAATTGCACACAGAAAGAACACTGAGACCCACCATCTTGAAGGAGGTGCCACAAGTAGAAATGGTTAGTTCTTCTCTGATGAAAGAAAGAAGGTTCCAGCTGTCCAAAACACCTCTGATCACCAAAAAGACAAAAAACAGTCATAATTCTATAGCAACCTCTAAGAATACACAAGGCAGAAAATCATAGGCATGCCTATTTTGGAACCTGCACAACGCCAGCCAGATGAAATCAGGAACAAAGATGTCGGGCTGAACTAAAATCGGAGAAATGTGAGAGTTCAGGTTGCACTTTCAGTTTGAATTCTCTAAACCAAGTTGGAGGCTGGATGCCTTCCACAGCCTCTCTAAGAGGGATCCAACAATTATCGAAAATCATCAGTGACTGTAAATTCATCACTTTCCACTTGCTATCAACTAATTGCTAAAAAAAATACAGACATAGATAGGTAGGTAGGTAAATGATAGATGGATGGAAGGGTGGATAGATGATAGATAATGGCAGCCTCTGAAGGTACATAGTTTACATCTGATACCTTTCTACTTTTTCTATATGCTAGCCCTCAAAATTGTCTCTCCAACACCCCTGCATATTAATACACACTACACGCACATAAACACACGTGTGCGCAACCACACATACACATGCCTCACATACCCCACAGACACACACACCATTTTCTGTTACGGGGGTAAAGATGATTCTTTCACCTTTTCCTCATATAATATTTTCCTAAAATATTTTCCCATCCTGAACTCTGTTCTTTAGACACTTTCTGGTTTATCACTGTCTCTATTAAAACAGATAATCCTGCCACTATTTTTTATTCAGATAGTGTAGCTATTCTGGGAATGTGTTGAAATGAAAGTGTTCTGGATTCTATTAGCCTTCATATTAGCTATCTGCCCAGGTTCAATATGTCTATTAACGATCACTCTTTAATACAGGCGCTCAATTAGACAGAATATCAAATCTAGGAATGAAGAGCCTATTTTCGTTATTTCATTTATGCACCCAGAAATATTGAAGCCACCTGTACTAGAGGCAGAAATGAGGTAATTCTACCAACTATTTCTAAAACTATTTCTGCATCCCAGTGGAATGAATGCCTGGTCCTTAAGGTAAAGCAGGTGTCTGCCAGGAGGTAAGGACACCAGTGAGACAACTTATCCGAACCTCCTCCTCTGCCTACTGCAGAGACAGCTGAATTTGCTAAGCTATCTGCATATTGCTCTTCTATACAAAGGGCTTTAAAAATATTTCAGATTTTCAATTGATTCCAAAGAGACCTGGGTTTTTTTACAGATGTCAGCTTTAGAGAAATGCCACACTGAAGAGTGTCAAAGACTTTATGTCTGGTGGTTTGCATGGTACAGGCTCCAAATGCTTTTATAAAGTTAAGTCTTTAAAAGAGCAGAAGCAAAACCCCAGAGAGGTTTTGAGAAAACCCCTTGAAAGGTCTGCCACTCTATTGTGATAAAAGCTAACAGAGGGAAGGATGGAGCGTATCACCAGCTAAGATTTCAGCTAGCTTCATCAGAATGGGGGAAGCAAAAATGAATATCATTTTTGAATCTCAAGGGGGAAAGAAAAATACTCCCTGCAAGAAATAAGAGCAACTTTTATAAGGTGAAGCCTCCACCTACAGTTCTCACCTTTTATCAGCTGTGCCTTCAGGTGACAGGGAGGCCAGCAAACACTTTAAAAATATAGGTGCTAATCTGTGTGTTCACCTGTAGTTTAGAATATTAATGGAAGGATATGACAGAGGGTACTTGTTATGCTGCATAAAACAATTATATAATGAGCTTAGTATAGATTCTTCATGAAATTATTGGTCACAAACCTAGAAATATTTGTAATTATCAAATTATACTTTACCTTTTCTTAAAAAGGGATTTGGAGCATTTTCTAGAAATAATATATTTTTATTATACAAAAATATTTTGTGGCTGTAGTTGTTAAAGATACAGAATACAGAGGAAAGATAAAGTGGGGACAGAATAATTAGGTCAAGTAATGTAAGTTTGAAAATGTAAAGCTGGACTACCAACATGACTCTAGGCTTCTTGGTGAGTGAAGCCAAGTGGGAATGCAATATAGGTATCTGGGTAGATTCCAATAAACTAAGCAGAACCTGAGATTTCCCCAAAAACCATCTCAGGTCTCTCCATGACAGGTGCAGTGGGTATACCCAGCTATTATCTCTGTTTCAATCATAGACTTCCTGTTGGTCTGGCATGTTTTACATGACATCTATACATAATTATATATGAAAGTATAATACTGGAAAAAATTCTCATCAGCCATGAGTTTAAAAACACTCCAGGTAAGAGAAAAGATGAAGTTTTCATGCTGAATTTCATGCTAAAACTGATACAGCTATCAGAGTGGTAGAGCAGACATATTTTCAACAACATCTCTATAGTTTGTGCAAGGGGGATTTGCACATGGCTATTTCTTCCAACAGTTCTCGGTACCAAGTGAGGGCATAATGACAAAGAATGCTTTGGTAACAACAACTGTGAGAAGAGTGTAAATAATACAACCCAAGCATATAATGTGCAGCTATTCAGGTAAGTGAAGGATGTAATTTTAAATATCTGTCTTCCTAGGAAATACATAACGGAACCACATATCTTCCAGCATGTAATATTGTTTCTCATAATTAAACTTTTAGACCAAGGTCTTCAAGGCAATGTTATCCAGTAAATAGGTTTTCTAAATTGCTTCTAACTCAGTTCATCCTTGAGTAAAAGGTAGGTTCACATTCGCTATTCTAAAAAGTACTAATTGGAACACATGCTAAATCAATGCCCCTTCTATCCCCATACCCTAATAGTGGATTCTAGGTGCTCCCAGGCACCCAGACTTTCTCAGAAAATAGTTATGATTCATCTGCATTGATCTCTGCTTAGATTGAAATTGACCTGCTAATAAAAATAAAAACCAAATTAACACATTCTGGGCCATAAAACACACCTTACCAAACTTAAAAGAAGAGAAATTACAAATTATCTGCTCTCAGACCACAAAGGAATTAAACTAAAAATCAGTCACATAAAGATAACTGGAAAATCTCAAAACCATGGAGATTAAACTATACTCCTCTAAATAACATATGAGTCAAGAAAGAAATCTTAAGGGAAATTAAATATTTTAACTAAATGATAATAAAAACACAAATTATCAAAATTTGTGAGATGCATTGAAAGCAGAGTTTAGAGGGAATTTATAGCATTGAATACATACACTGGAAAAGAAGAAACATCTAAAATCCATAATCTGCTTCCACCTTGGAAAATTAGAAAAAGAAGATCAGATTAAATTCAAAGTAAGCAGAAGAAAATTAATAATAAGAAGCTGAGCAGAAATCAATGAAATTAAATACAGAAAATCAATAGAGGAAAATCAAAGAAACTAAAAGATGGTTCTTTGAAAATATCAATAAAATTGATAAATCAGGCTAATTAAGAAAAAAGAAGGAGAAAACATAAATTGCTAATATCAGAAATGAAAGCGGGGACATCACTACAGATCCCATGAACATTAAAAAAAATAATAAAGGACTGTAATGAACAACTCTATGTCCACAAGTTTGATAACCTAGATAAAATGGACCAATTCCTTGAAAGACACAAACCACTAAAACTCACATGAGGCTCTGGATGGTTTGGCTCAGTGCATAGAGCATCAGCCTTCAGAATGAGGGGGTCCCAGGTTTGATTCCAGTCGGGGCACATGTCCTGATTGTGGGCTCAGTCCCCAGTGGGGGGCGTGTGGAAGACAGCCAATCAGTGATTCTCTCTCATCATTGATGTTTCTGTCTTTCCCTCTCCCTTCCTCTCTGAAATCAATAAAAATGTGTTTTAAAAAATAATAATAAAATAAAACTCACATGAGAAGAAATAGACAATCTGGGTAGGCCTATATATATTAAAGAAATTGAATCAATAATTAATAACCCTCCAAAATAGAAAGAACCAGGCCCAGGTAGGTTCACTGGAAATTCTACCAGTCATTTAAGGAAGAAATTATACCAATTCTCTACAATCTCTTTAGGAGAATAAAAGTAGGGGAAAATACTTCCTAACTCATTAGTTCAAGCCAGCATTACCCTAATACCAAAACAAGACAGAAACACTACAAGAAAACTATAAACCAATATCCCCATGAATATCCTCAGCAAAATATTAGCAAATTGAATCCAAAAAGTATTTAAATAATTATATAGCATGCCCAAGTAGATTTATCCCAGGTATGCAAGGCTTGTTAAACATTCAAAAGTCAATTTATTTAATCCATCGCATCAACAGAGTACAAAAGAAAACTAAACATACAAAACTAAACATATTCTTACCATATGATCCAGCAATCTCACTCCTTGGTATTTAACCAAATCATTAAAAACTTATGTCCATGCAAAACCAGCACAGAGATGTTATATAGCTTCATTCACAACTGCCAAAACTTAAAAGCATACAGGGTGTCCTTACGTAGCAGAATGGATAAACTGTGGTAAATCCAGACAATAAAATACTATTCAGCCCTGAAAAGAAATGAGCTACCGCGCCATGAAAATACATGAAAGAACTTTGAATTCATATTACTAAATGAAAGAAACCAATCTAAAAGGTCTTCATACTGTATGATTCCAACTACAAAACATTCTGGAAAAGGCAAAATTATGGAAACAGTAAAAATATCGGTGGCTATCAGGGGTAGAAAATGGGGGAGATGAATAGGCAGAGCAATGAAAAGTTTTAGATCAGTGAAAATACTCTGTATGATACTATAGTGAAAACTATATGTCATTCATTATACATTTGTCCAAACCCATGAAATGTACACCAAAAGTGGACTCATAGGTAAACTATGGACTTCTGATTATTACCATGTGTCAATGTAGGTTCACCTTTGATTAAAAATGTACTATTCTGGTGAGTGATGTTGATAATGGGGAAGGCTTTACATGTGTGGGAGCAGGGAGTATATTGGAATTCTCTCATCTTTCTCTAAATGTTATTGTTAACTTAAAACTGCTCTAAAATTAAAATCAAAAAAATAATATTTAAATAGACTAGATCCTTCATGAAGTTTCATTCTAGTTATTCATTTCTGTGCATTTTGGCTAAGTAGAGTATTGAGAAGAAAATGTGATTTTGTTGCTGATAGGATTAGAGGTCAGTAGGGCTTTGCGGCCACTCTGGAAAGCAAAGAGAGAAGGACAATCTTAATCTAGTACAGCTGATTATATCCTGAGATCCAGAGCATGGAAAAACCTTTAAATTACATACAGCTGTATAATAACCTTAATAACCTAACAGAACAACTGACATAAAGTCACAGCATAAAATGTCACAGTATGAATGTAATAATATCTATGAGTTTGTGGAAATTAGCATAAGGTGCTTTTTGGAAAATTAAGTAGGAACTTTAGTAAGACCTATTGTCTACTGAATGTCTTATCTTCTCTTTTTCCCCAATTTTCTTCTATAATTTAAGATAAGAGTTAGCAAACTTCTTCTATAAAGGACCAACTAGTGAATATTTTCTGCTTTGCCAAATCTTGATATAGGAAACATGACCCTATCCCAGCTCTCAGAGTTCAATCTTTTTTGGTAGACACTCATCAAGCTGATCCTATTTTTTAGCCAGTAGTTGTTTGAGGTGGGCATGTGACTCAGTTGTAGCCAAAGAAATATGAGGGAGAGGAGGTCTGGAAAATGTTTCTCATTTGTGCTGTTCATTGTTGTCAGCAGATGCAAAGCCTAGAACTGCCACAGCCATGCTACTACTGGGCAGAGCTGAGAGCTGCCCAGAGAAGCAGAGCCACAGCCCTGACCTGAGAAGTCTACTTTCTTGAATTCTTATTAGTAAGGTAACATATGTCCACATTGGTTAAGCCATTATGAAGGTCTGTAGCCTAAAGCAGCCTAACTAATCCAGAAAAAGAGAGAGAATCAAGATAAAAATAGTTATTCTTCTTCCACTGAGGTAATTTCAATATATTACAGTTTAAGCAGTTACATATTTGTCCTGTAGACATTAAAATTCAATATATAAAACATGAATCTCACTTTACAGCCTAAGAATTTCACTTAAAAGTTTCAGGGTATGCTCTCATCCCAGATATCAAAAAGTATTCATATAGATGAGATAAATAGGAAAAGTGGAAAAATATAACAAAGTATCTTGAAATAAAATTGGTAGATATAAATCATGGCAATGTGTAATATCTCTATTACAAGACAAATTAATTACATGTCTATGAAATGGAAAGTCGATTTTTATGAAAGTTTCTTTTTAATTCAGGAGAATGTCACTTTATCCAAAATAGCCAAAAAGTTTATAACAGAACACCGAAGAGCTTTTAGCTGTAGGTTGTCTTTCTTTGGGAGTTTCGCACTGTTTGAATCCACTGTGTCCTCTAAGGATCTGGAGCACTCTGTATACACTAAGCCGCTGTGGCGTCTGCCATAGAACACTGTAATAATAACCTACATCCTGCTCCATACGCCTTTACAATTGACATTGACATTCCTCCATCAAGAGGTGAGGTCTATGGTGGTGGGCAAAAGTAGGTATACAGTTGTAATACAAATAAGTAATGCAATAATTAATAAATAATAATACTAGAATGAACTCTATGTTTTGAGTTCTCACAACTGTAAACCTACTTTTGCCCACCTCTGTGTGTCCCCTCCTCTTAAACCTGAGTGGCCTTTATAATTGCCTTAACAATGAAGCTCAGTGGTATGGATCCTGTTTGACTTCCAAGGTTGGTTCATAGTCTTCTAAACAGGCCTGCTCCTCTCCAAAAAGTATCCCCCAATCCTCTCAGCTCCTACTACAGGCCGCCTCTCAGGTCATACCCACTCATCTTTCCTCCCAGCCCCTATCTAGCTATATAGCTGTCCTTCTAGGTCACTGTAGGCAGAGGGGAAGATTGAATGGTTCTTTCTATTTTTTCAAAGCCATTGTTATGATACAAACCCTTTAACTTGCTACCCTCATGGCTTATTCTTCATTCTCAAAAGCTTGTTTGGGGAAAAGTTTTTAAAAAGAGCTAATTGCTTCTTCTTATTTCCCCCCCAAAAATCCTACTTCTCCCCAGAAGCAAAGTGGATATCTGTGTCTGACTAAAGGAAAGGTCTTGAAAAGAAATGGAGAAAGCACAAATATTAATGCTTAAAAATATTCCCTTATCACATGTATTACTAGCCACAAAGAGACATAAAACAAGAGTTTAGGTCACTCAGCCTAAATTTTTCACATAAAAATAGAAGTCAAATAATAACAACAAAAGGCATGGGATTCTGAAAAATAAATGAGGTCACCTTCTTTCCAGTCAGGGGTTAGTAGATTTATCATCGTGTCTGAAAAAAAGACAGTGGCTCAGTGGTTGAGCGTCAACCTATGAACCAGGAGGTCACAATTCAATTCCTGGTAGGGCACATGCCCAGGTTGCTGCTTGATCCCAGTGTGGGGAGTGCAGGAGGTAGCTGATCAACAATTCTTTCTCATCAATGATGTTTCTATCACTCTCTCCCTCTCTCCCTTCCTCACAGAAAATAATTTAAAAATAAGACAGTCTTGGAAAAAGTCTTCTACTGGGGATGGAGAGAGTGAGTTTTCAGGTAACCAAAGATGCCATAATAATTGCAGGTGGGATAATTTTCAAATTAAATTTTTGTGCTGTAATGTGCAGTCCCTTCTGAGTTAGCCTAACCAGTGGTCGGCAAACTCATTAGTCAACAGAGCCAAATATCAACCGTACAACGATTGAAATTTCTTTTGAGAGCCAAATTTTTTAAACTTAAACTATATAGGTAGGTATATTGTTATTAACTTAATTAGGGTACTCCTAAGGCTTAGGAAGAGCCACACTCAAGGGGCCAAAGAGCCGCATGTGGCTCGCGAGCCGCAGTTTGCCGACCACTGGCCTAAACTAAATGTGGGACTGGGAGGCAATAGATGTACCCAAAAAGTAAAAGAAGGGCCATGGGTGTGAATTTCTTCAAATTCATTAAACCAAAGCCTTAGTGGCCACTCAGCTGGCATCACACATGACGAAGGGAATGTAACATAGTAAAGTCTATGTTGCTGATGCTACCCCTATACAACAGAGCAGGAGTTCCAGCTCTTAGAGAACTGGGAACTGTAGCTGACCCAGAGCCAGGAAAGCAAAAGCTGAGAATGAATTTTTAAATAAAGCAAAATAAAGTGTGTATTGGAAGAGAAACTTCGTGGTTCTGTCCCCAGATACCATGTTGGGAACTGTGGGCAGCTGCTCTCCCCCATTTGTTTAGAATTAGCCTGCAGCCCCTATTTGAGGTCTGCTGGTTCAATCCTCTTCCCCATCCCAGGTCCCACAGAACCTTTTTTTGGTCAAGCCGAAGTAACTGGTCACTGCTGGAGTATTATAGTGCACATGTGTGTCATGTGTTGTGTAGGTAAAGGCTAGCTAAAGGAGATGAGATCTTTAATTTCAAAAAAAGTCAAGCATGCCATCCTCTGGTACACCTGCTTATTTTACATAGAAGAACTAAGTTCCAGTAAGCGATAAATATTCATAAAAATCTTACTAAGCTTGTTTCATGTCCTGAAAGCTTAACGGATTCACCATCAGGTCGGGGGCCTCAAAATGTGGCCAGAAAGGAAGGTGGGTTGCACCTCATTTTTAGCCAAATATGGTCAGACAGAAAAGTGGGTTGAGCTTCATTGGCAGCTAAGGGTCCTACCAAAGAGTGCCAGCCCTCAGGGAAATTACAATTGCCATTAAAAGGAACATTCTAGATAGATAAGATTACCAAATAGTGCACTGAAAGGTAAGGTTTTACAAATTAAACAAACAGAAAGGGGTACCGATTTTAACCCCTAGAGTGCCGGGGAGCGCGATCACGCTCCTCCTGCAGTGTCACTATTAGATGCTAGTAGTTCACTCTTTATTGACAGATGGTACCTAAGTGCAGATTACTTATGATGCTGAATGTTTGTAGTTCTAAAATTGACCACTGGCATTTATCTGCCTAATTTTTTACAGGTACTACGATTTTATGAAGTTTACTCAGATTTTGTAGCCCTAAAGCTTCGAAATGGCATCAGTTCTAAGGCTGCTTTTATTAGTGATGATGATATTGCTAAATATATCAATTCTTGCTGTGAAGATGACGATTTTGTGGGAGATATTGTGGAAGATTTTTGAATATGTAACTTCATTTACTTGCGATTCATAATTTTTTTCCTAAACTGCTGTAAAATCAGCAAAAATCCCTTGGCAATTTTAGCATAGTTCCTAGGATATTGGTTGGCACTCAAAGGGTTAAGTGGCATCCAGGAGCTTCCACAGGCTTCAAATTCCAAATAGCTTCATGGAAAGCTTTGTTGCAAAAAGCTAATGCAAAGTTAAAGATATAAGAGTTATATAAAACAAAAGTGTTCCACATCTCTCCTTCCTCAAGAGCTCCTGAACATTATGGGATGCAGGGCTCCTTGCTTTCCTTTGAGTGCTAAGGGAAGGCCTACCTCAGTCCTCTCTGCGAGCTGCATGGGGCCAGCCCTTCTGGAAACGCACACTGTACACCGCCTCTGCTAATTATTCTCACCGCATGCACTTCCATAGGCTGTGCCATGCAAAACGTGAGCAATTTTTCTTATATTATTGCCCAAATGTAGGTTTTTATTTTTTCCCCCATTTGTTTTCTGCTTTAATATGGTCTTTTTGCCCAACATAGGTACCTTGAATTCCCTCTGGCTAAGCTATTGTTTATCTTCACTACCACATTTTTAACTCAGTGTGACCCTTTAGGAACCACAAATTTTCAAAAGAAACCAATACTGAATTATAGATTTGGAGATCGGTTCTTTTGTTGTATTGTGCACTAGAATTAGTACTGCACATTCAGTTTGGCTTTACAAATTCAAAATCTAAATTACCTCTTTGTTTCATGGTTTTGTGCCTCTGATAAGCCAGCTTTTCATTCTTTAGGCACAAGAGGTTAGTGGCCTTATTTTACAGAGAAGTCAAGGATTAAAGCAAAAAGTGATGAGTAGAATATTAATAGGACCCTGTTTCTACCCTTCCCAGAACTGAAATATAGAGAGATTTAAATAAGGAAAAGGTGGTGCAGATGAATTAAATGCTGAAAGTAAATGGAGGGTTTGAAGAGCTAAGGAAAAGGAACAGGCAAAGGACGACATTAAATTTAAGTAATTCTGAAAAGGAGCAGGCATACAATCATTCATGAAAGTCATGTGCTTGATTTTTTCAACATCTCTGCAGTTACTACCCTCATTACCTAACCAAAGTCAGCATTGCCCCTTAGGGAGAAAAAAATAAAGGAAATTTTGGCATATCAAAGAATACATAGGAGGCTGCAGAATTATTCATTGAATCATTTTTGGGGCAAATTTAGTGCTGTTTTCATGTCTTTGTGTTCTTTCTAAGTCTGTGTTTGTCAATGTCAATTCAATCCTCCCTGAAAACAACAGAGCCACAATTAGAGATGTAAAAAGCAGTTTGTGTGTAATTTAAATGCTGCAAACTGGCAATCTTCTCATGAAAACCACAAACAATTACTTCCATTCTTATGCACCCATGCATCTGGTTCACCACCATTTTTTATCAGGGATTGCATGTGAATTGATAGTTAATTTCACAGCGGGGGAGTAGGGGGGCCTACAGTTTTTTTGATAAGGGTGAGTTATTTGCTTTTTAGTCACAGTACATTGCTGTGTTTATATGGTTAATGATTTAAATTATACAGTCAACTAACCAAATAACAATTATTTTCTCTGCTTAACTCAAGCAGTTCTCCTTGGTCACCAGGATCAGGTGAAGCTAACCCTTTTTTCCATAAAGGCCTAAATCCTGCTGTGTCGAGAACAATCCACTATCTGGAACACCAGGAAGATGAAGAGACTTGAATCATATCAAAAAAGAGAAAATTTTCTTTCTATTTGATCTGTACTTTATCATCTCTGATTAAACTTTAAAAAATAAAAATAAAAAAATAACATTAATGAGAATAAACCTATCTTTGAACAGTCCCCAAATAGGCCCGTTGCACTGAAGGGCACCTTCATTAATGAAAGATTTACAGACTTCTTAAAAGACATGTATTTGCATCTATTTAGTTTGTACATGAAAAAAATCACATGTGGGAATAATATTTGAATAAACAAAACTGCAAAGATAATGAAAGCATTTCGTACAACATTGATATTCAGGAACATCCTTCAGGCTCACTCAAGAGGAAGTGAGCCTTAATGCAAAGGCATTAGTAATGGACCTTTATTTTCTTATTAGAATTAACCTTGATCTGGAAGAAAAAACTTTCTTCACTGTTGAATACATATTTCTCTCCATCTAATATATTCTACTAAAACCTTTTGCTAAAAAGTGACACACTGCAATTTATTATTCCTGAAATGAGCATTGCTAGAAACAAAATAACTGAGAATTAGTTTTTTGAAGGAAACAAGTTGTTTTCACTGATCCTAAATGATATTACGGGGAAAGCTAGAATTTCCTTCCCAGCAGGTGTTTTCAAATAGGAAAGATTCTTCCCTCTATGGAAAAATTTAGCCAAAATCTGCCAATGGTAGAAAAATGAACTCGATTAGTCCTTAAAATTCATTTCAAGCCTTTTCACTTAAGCCCCTAATTTCCGATTGCTACTTTTTAAAATCAGAGCAGCAAGTGGGAAAATGTGATTTATTAGCAACCCATCAGCACAGCCTGATTCAGCCTCATATTTATTATAATAATATCAATTTGAATTCTATAATTTGAACTCAATGCCCTATTATACCATTGTGTTGTCTCCCTTTCTCACTAGCTTGATGGGACATATTGTGTGAGGAAAATAGACTTACACATAGTCCAAAGTTTGTCTGATGTGATACAGTGATCCCATCAAAGACAAAATCTACAGGCTGTTTTAGCAGTACAAATTTAAATTAAAATAAACAAAAAGTTCAATTAAGAATTGGAGCTAAGTGTTGACATTCCTTAGACTTGATATCGAAAGTAGAAATGCCCCTTCCTTTGACACTTTGTGTCCACATGAATATTTACTGAATTATGTTGTTGAGGATATTAATAGGATATAAAGTCCAGTCCTCGAACTCAAATAACATACAGTCTTAAAGCTAAAGTATGACAACCTCCACCCACCCCTTCTGAGTATTTCAAAAGGTTCTCTCCAGTGCCCTCGCAAGACATAGATTTCCAATATAACTGTAGAGATTCATTCAGAACTAAAAATACATATTATATGGGGAGTAACTAGAATAATTGAAAAAATAGATGTAACCCAAATCTCCATGGTTCTGAAGGCCCAACAAAGATTATTTTGGGAAAAATCATGCACTAGGATCTCTATTTGTGGACAGATTAATGTTAGGAAAGACTATCCCACTCTTGCCGTTTCTTTAAGATTCACCCAGTCCTGGGGATGTCACTGTTTCAAAGGACTCAAGAATTCTAATTTGACTCCATATTTGCCCCTGAAATTCAGTCCACTGTAATCTTCATAAGAAAATTATCAAGATCCCTAAACATAAGTGACTCTCTTATAATTCCTTCAAGATATTTTAAGTATCTAATGGCCTTAGAACTAAGTCTGGGAAATAAATGGCTAAAGGCCTCCTTCACAGGAGCAAATCCAATGTTTTACATGAGACGTTTTTTGCTTTCACTTATTTCTTGGTCAACAGTTGTTAATGAATACAGCCGCAGCGATTTGAAAAACTTACAAAATATGTTACGTATGTTGAGTATTTTATGTTATAAAGGACCTAAAGCATAGCCTTTGCCCTTTAGGAATTGATGTTCCATTTAACTGTATAAAATACTTTTCATGATTCTCTCAATGTCCAACAGTATATGCCTGTATAGAGTCTAAGGACATGTCATATTATGCCTTATGTTATTTTGCTTACCTGTCTTATCCTTGTTAGGTTTATAATACCTTGATACCATGGTTTATGTCTTGCTTATTTTTTTTAACCTTGGAGAATCTTACACAGTGATGTTCTCATAATAGTTGGTCAATAAAAATTTGTTGACTTGAATTATTCACTGCCACAGAGACCTTGGTAAGGCTGTATAGGGGTAAACTTTCAGCTCCCCAGACTGCCTTATACAACATAAACTCATTTGGTGTAGATGACAATATGAAGTGCCTTCTCGACAGATCTGATGTTGGAGTTCAATCCATGTTAGAGTTCAGCTTTGTCACTGGATACTGTCTCATGTGTGTCTGTTCCTTCAAGCAAAAGCCCTACTCATAACTCCTTATTGCTTTTTTAACTCAGAAGAAGTTCAGGGTTTATCTTGCTGGGATACATTTTTCACCTATTTTACAGATAAAATTGATCCATTTCAGGAATTCAGTAACTCTGTGGGAGCATTGTGAAAGCCCACGGTGAGAGAAGCAGGGTTTTTGCTTTCTGCTTTCCACACACTTCTTACCTGCCAACGCTTTCAGTCAGGTTCTATAATAGCACTCAGTCCTGCTTTGGAGAAAATGATAGCCTTCTTTGAGAATAGCAAGATGTGGCTTCTTACCCTGGGAAAGAATATTAGCAGTCACCAAAAAAGAAAAGTTGCCAATGTTACTTACAAATATGCACTGGATATTTGAACAATATTGATCCGAAAAGCACAATAATTAACCATAAACAGGATCCAAATAACACAAGTCAGACCTCAGTGGAGCTTGAGTTAATTAGAAAGTTTGCCGTGAAGGCTGAATGACACTATCAAAATGGAAGTTGCTGGTTTGGAGTTGAAATTCTAGGGTGTCTTTTTTTTTCTGACAACTCATTATCACCTTTGTACTTCCTCTGAGTTATACAGCCAGAAGGAGCCACAGCAGACCCCTGGACTGCTACATGAGCCACAGAAGACCTTAATAAGAAATAACTTGTTGACAAATCTCTTCAACAGCTGGTCATCTCAATGACACTGACACAGGAATTATCACTCATCCTGCTAAATCTAACTATACACATGCTTTTTCACACATTTTCAAGAATTACCTTAGTAACAACGATTACACTCAAAGTAATAAAATGTGCATTAAAAACCAATAGAAAATGTACTCTGATCTCAGAGTGATTCTCTAATTTGCATTCACAAATGTGCTTTTAGTAATGTTCACTCCTCATCTATTCCTCCAGGAGGAGAAGATCTGTGGGATCCCTTCCAGCCCTAAAGTGCTCATTTCTGGGGGCTGGATTCCAGACCACCCTGTCTGCCACCACTGCCTCACAGCAGCCCACGGTGATGGACCGTAAGTCAAATTGAAGCTTCAGTTTTGTTTATACAACACAACAACACAGCAATTAACTTCAAACATCTTACATCAAAGTGTTTTGTGGAGTTTCAAAGAAGAGGGTATGTATGGTACGAGACTGGAAAAGGCTGGTTCTTTTCAACATAGTTACTCTTTCAGAACAACATGAAATTGGTTTTATGGGATGATTCTGAAAGATGCATGAAATTGGGAACACCTCCCTGGACTGCTATATGAGAGAGAAATAAACCTGTGAACTTTTAGTTTTGCTTTGTTGGTTTGAGCAGCTGGCCTGCCCTTACTAGGTGCAGTTGAGCTTTCAGAAAGGGGGTTTATAATGATATATGCCATCCCCACAGCTCAGTATGAGCATACAATGCTGAAGCTTTTTCCACATGATGTGGGGACTGTGGACAATGAGATTTGGAGAGTCCACCAATGATAGCACATGTGGTGTAAAGATATTGATGTTCAGATGTTCTTCAATCAGCTGGGAGGACCAAATGACACATGGGCCATAGCAGACAAAAGCATTCGTCATTGCTCCCACTCACACCCTTGAATCTAGGGAAAGAACTTAAATGGCCAACGCTTCCCCAGCATGTTGGTTTGACTTACCCTCTTACTGAGTCCCCAGTTGAAAATGGCCTGTCTTCATTAAATAAACCTGGCTTTTAAACCCCCTGCAACTTTTGCCCAAACTTAATATCAAGCTTTATTTCTTCTTTCTGGACAATTCTAAACTATTTAAAGGAGTGAACATTTTTTAGCACATTTTTTAAAAAGCACACAATTTTGCTAAATCTCACCCATAAGTCACAGAAGCAGGACAGACAAACAGGGCAAAGTTATAATGAAAGAGGAAATCTATGGGTAAGTACTGGAGGGATTAGTCTGGCTTACTTGCTTGTTGACATTATTGACCTCATCTAGGTGCTTCCTGATGAAACATACCATTTAATTATCAACCAGACATTACTGAAGTGGGGGTAAAGGGAGAGAAAAAGTGCCCTGCTGCACTCTCTTAAATTAGCAATGACCTTGCTAATTAAAACCCAATTGTGAGAGAGTAACATGGAGATACCCCCCTTTGAAACACTGGCATGGATCCCCACTAATTTAAAAGTTGTCACTTATAAACCCAAAGAAATTGGTTTATTGGAATGAACACTAATGGAAGGTTCTGCTGCTCAGAGATGACAGGACAGAGGATTGGGAGGAGGAAGGAAAGAATATGTGTGTCTCGAATTGCCTTTCATTATCTGAGAGGAAGCCTCTGACAGCAAGAGCCCCATCAGGAGGGCGAAAACAAAATGAGTGTGGCAGGAACCACATTCCCTAGTTTATTAATATGTATAATATATACAGCACGAAGCCACTGGGTTACTCCAATAGGTGGGTTATTCTATTTATGTATATTTATTTTAAACAAGTGTATGAGGAGAGGTTCAAGGACAACACCTTTTGGTATATTTTATTTCATTATTTTTATGTAACTGTGTGGGAAGCCCTTTTAGTCTGGCATAAAGCAAGAGAGTAGATTAGTCTTTAAACAACTGAAAGATTCAGTTAATGCATTAACCTATCTTCTTAGTGAGTCATCCAAATAACACTTCAGCAAATACACACACACAAACACACATACACTCTTTTTCATTTTAAAATGTACCTATGCTACCTTATGTTTTTCCATGCTAACTATGACTAACTAACTTCAGGAAACCTACAGATGTTAAGGTATATCCTATGTCCCCATTGAATATAAGCCACAGATAAAGCAACCTCCCCTATCTCCACCCCCACCCCAAAGGCATCTATAATAATAATAGAAAGAAATATCCTTCCAATCTAACTCAACTTAGCTTTTAATCTGCTCAGTGCCTATCTGTCATGTTCATGTGAACACCTATAGGGCTTATACCTCATTTCTGTCCAAACTCCTATTTTCAGGTTCTGGAAAGCCATACACTATAGTAACCAACAGCCCTGGCTTTGGAGCCAAATGGGTTGAATCTATTTGCTGACTATGCCACTTCCCATCTGCTTTGGGGCAATAAAATTAAGTTTTCTGGGCCTTGGTTTCCTCATCTTTGCCTGATTATTAAAAGTATCTTCTTTTTAATGTTTTAGTAAAGCCCTTAGCCCAGTCCCTTCTGCATGGAGAAAACTCAGTAAACATTAGCCTTTACTCCTCGGCCCTACTGTACAGCCACAGAGCTTTGATCTGCTTTTCTTTCTTCTGCTTACCTTCAGCAAAATATTTTGTCCTCATCCTAAAACTGTTGATTGTTTATAAATTCTTCCTTCCCCATTCTTGTAATGCATCCCACTCATTTGTCTGAATTGTTTTTCTCTTTGCCTTTATACTAAAAAGAGGTTTATTGAATCCCTCAAGGACGTGATTTTCTAGCAAGCCCTGTATAAAGTAAATTCTATCCATACCTTAACTTACCCATCACAGGAGATTTAATAGAAAAACTGAGAGAAGGTAAAAGAAGAAAAAAAAAGGGAAGGGTCAGCCCAATGAAATGTAGAAAGAAATTGAAGTGCGTACAGGGGTTTTATCAGGGCTTGATCCAAATATCATCTGTACAATGGCAGCTCCTATAATGTGATATTTGAGGAATTCACAAGAATACAATTTGCAGAGATTTATAGACCCAGAAACAATCTTAGAGATAACCTGCTACATCTCAAATAGATTTTCTTTTTTTAATCCTCACCCAAGGATAAACATTGATCAGTTGCCTCCTGTGTGCACCCTGACCTGGAATGGAACCTGCAGCCTTTTGGTGCATGGGACGACTCTCCAATCAACTGAGCCACCCAGCCAGGGCTACAATTTTATTTAATTTTCAATTAAGGTATGAACAGTTTAAATGATTTTTCTTAGGGCATGTAATTATTAACTAACACACCCATTCGACCCCTAAATCCATGTCCCCAAGATTATTAACCGAAGAAGCTATTCATTCATCTACTCATAAAAAGTCTTTAATTTCATGTACTTGCCTATCTTCTCAATGATAGATGGACTTTTCCTGGGGTAGAACTGTCTACCATATTTCACTAGGATTAGATTTCCATGTCCCCAAACAACTCCTAAAGCACCTTAGATATACGACACCCAAAACCAGGCCCACTTTGGTCCATGGACTAAGCAGCCAACTTATGATATGAACTGAAGGGGAAGAAAAATTATACAACTGAAAACTATCTTCTCAGAAATTTTCACTAGATTTTTAATAACTTTTTAGAAAAATTACTTTTAGATGGACATTGTATTAAATATTTTAATCCACCTCTTCTCATTTAATCATCAAACAGAGTACTCAATATATACTTTAGAATTAAGGAATAAAATTTAGGCACTATTATACACACTTTCATCAACATAGGACATGGATAACTTATCCAGAGGCACTAGCAAATGCATTACACGTTTGAATCCCAACCCTTGTCTCTGAAACCATCTACTTCCCCTTCTACTTGACACCCATCCCTGGGTGAAAGGCAGCATCTTCAGAAAGTGCCCTTTACTAAGGGACATTCAGAGTAGAAACTTATCGATCACAGAGTGAATATATTAGCAAACATTAGTTGATTGGATTACCTTGTAGAAAAGATGCATTTGAGGGAAAGAGGGCTCAAACAGGTGAGCTTTGATTGTAGTGAGGGAGTCAGAGCAGATACCAAGCGGGCAGCAGAGGCAGGCGGGTTGAGGGAGCTGGCAGGTGCAGCAGGGGAGGGGGAGCCCCCAGCAAACCAAGGCTGTGCAATGTCGATTGATGGTGAGGCAAAGAATCACTCCTCATTTCTCTATAGACCAGCCCTGACATCCGACCATCATTTTAAATGTGAAGTGCTCCTTGGATCTGATTTTGAGAGGTTGGGTTTTAGGATTTCACTGCTATTTTCACTCTGAAAGGTCATCAGAGAGTACGTTAGATGGAGATAACTCTATCTCCACTCAGTGTGCTGCTTCTGTAAGTGTGCCCTCCTGAAAATAAACTACATCTGGCAACCACTTGTGTGAATTACCGAAATAAAAGACTCACACTGTTAATGGAGCACTTTTATACTAGAAAAAGAGACCATTAGGTTTGATGTTGAGAGAAACTTCTCCTGTCACTCCGTTGATTGATTGCATCTTTTATTAGTTCTTCACTGAATTACTTTATGGTATTTCTCTTTTTAATCTGCTCCCCTTTGTTGGGATATTAAGAATGTATATTTTGAAAGGAGTGGTAAAAAACCGTTGAGAAGTATAAAATTCAACATCATAAAAGCCTTTTCATGCGTGGCATTCTGAACGTAGCAGTCATGTGGAGTCTGGAATGTAGGTGTAAATTTCAGGGAGTGAGGATTATGTTGTAAAGGGAAGTGGAAGTATAAATTGAAGCTTTAGGCTGGTGAAAGAAAGGGAGTGGAGGCAAAGGAAAAGCAGGCCTGGGGCACATATCACAATCATGAACACAGGCCTCCTTCAGGCACAGCCTTCTAACTAATGCTTTCTGAAGTGCTGTTTTCAAGGATCAGATGTAAGCTCTGCTCAGCAGGGCTGCTCAGAGCCCCCTCCTCCTTTTGTCACCTGGCAGAGCCTGTGATTAACCTGGCTAACACACCCGAAAAGGCCCCAGGTTTCAATGTGTGCACTAGTGGTAGAGGTGAACACTGGCGACTCTCCTGCAGGGGACATAACGGGAGTGTCTGTGTTACTAGAGGACAAGGAATTGGGCACCTGATGAAACAGACCCAAGTGATGCACAGAGCCAAGCAGATAAAGAACTGTGATAGAACACTGACTGGCTAAGTGTGTACATGGAGCTTGGAGCCCACAGGATTCTGGAAGGCGGCTCGTAATCCTCATGACAGGTTGTCAAGCTTCCATTTTCCTCCTTTCTTGTTTTGCATATCGACCCTGAACGGGGTGGCATGTTCATTTTCTATGCCTCACCACCTAGAATCAGGGCTGGGCCAGCCTTGGCTGGTGTATCTGCTGCTAGCTAATGAGCTGCCACCTTTGACAGTTGCGGAAAGCTGCATGTTTGTGTTTATAAATGCCATGCACAGAGACTCGCTGGTGGGCAAGGCCGCTGATGATGTGCAGAGGATTTCAGGTGAGTGGGGAGAATCTCATTAGCAGCGTCTCCCCTGTTCTTCCTGTCTGACTGCCAGAGAGCCAGGGAGCCCAGCAAGTTACGTACACAGGCCCAGCAGTGGTTGTTTTTTGCCTGTACTTAGAATGCTGACCTAAGCTCCTCACAGCTATTCCCAATTCACTAACCAAAACAGTTCTTGAATTCAGAGCATTCATCATTGTCTTGGGTTGAATTCCCTCAAAGCAGACCGTACGACAAAGATCCCTGTGAAAATATTTATTAGGAACTGTTTCCAGGAAAAAAAAACAGAGGGGGTGTGGGACTACAAAGAGATTATAGTAGGCAGAACAATGCTCCCCCCTCCAAAATGTCTACCTTCTAGTACCCAGACCTTATGAATATGTTGCCTTATACAGCAAAAGAGAAGTAAGGTTGCTACATGCTGCTGAGTCAGCTCTGACTCCTGGTGATCCTATGAATGGGTGATGTCCACAGTGTCCGGCCGTCAGCAGCCCTGCTCAGCTCCTGTAGATCATGACCATGGCTTCTTTTATGGAGCCCAACCATCTCATGTTTGGTCTTCCTCTTTTCCTGCTGCCTTCTGTTTCTCTCAGTATTACTGTCTTTTCCAACAAATGTGTCTTCTCAAGATTTGCCCAAAGAAGGACAGCTTCTGTTTTGTCATCTTTGCCTCCAGTGATGTTTGAAATCGAATTAAGGTCACTAGTCAGCTGATCATAAAATAGGGAGATTATCCTTAGTTATATGGACGGCCGGGCCCAATCTAATCACAAGAGGCCTTAAATGTGAAAGGGGTGGCAGGAGAGTAGGTCAGGGAGATGGCAGCATGAGAAAGGTCTGATGCCCTGTGCTGGCTCTTAGATGTTGGGGGCCATGGACAAGGACCAGAGAGAGGCCTCTAGGAGATAAGGGTGGAACTAGTTGACAGCCATCAAGGAAACAGAGCCTCAATCACATGGAACTGAATTCTGTAAGGAAAAGGTTCTCCCATGGAGCCTACAGAAAGAAGCAGTCCTGCTAGCCAGCCTAGTGAGACCCCCAACAGGACTTCTGCAGAACAATGAAAAACTTTTGTTGTTTTATTTTTTATTAGTTTTTAATCACTAAAATTGTGACGTTGTTACAACTGTAATAGGAAACTCATACAGAAATACAAGTGAAGATGTGATAATTAGCAAAGAACCAGAGAGCGGCGATTTTCAACCTTTTTCATCTCATGGCACACATGAGATGAAATTTAGTAAACTAGTTACTGAAATTCTGAGCACACCAAAAATATATATATTTTTTTGCCGATCTGATAAAAAAATTGGTACAATTTTGATTCATTCACACCGGACAGCTATTGTTGTGTTAACTGTTATCATTTTTTTATCTGGCAATTAAAGGGAAAAGAGGTCAGTGGCCCTGACTAAGTAGTCACGTATTGCATGTTTTAAACATTTTTGTGGCACACCAGTTGAAAATCGCTGCCATTGAGGGTAATTAGCAGATTCCCTGGAGGGAATCTGGTGACAGTGTAAGTCACACTTCAGTTTTATCAGGGGCTAGAGTGTTGGGTATTACCCCATGGCACCCATTGAGCATTGCTTAAAGAATAGGAGTATAGGGAAGTGTTAGAGAACCTATTATTCCAGGAATGTCCTACTTTCTACACAGGAAAGCACATTCACATTCTTACAGACTAAGGACAGCCTTCCAATGAAGAGGTGCAGGTACTGGCTATAGGGAAAGAAAGCAATGTGAGCCAATGTGCAGAGAAAGTCTGAAGGCACCCAAGGGAATGTGGGCAGAGCTGAAGTTGTCTGCTACAACCATCCATCATAATAAATTCCACTCTTCAAAAATCTATCGTGTAAATGAAACCACTGGATAGCTCAGAAGACACAACACAAGCTTTGAAAGCAACAGAGCATGGTCAAATCCCAACCTTTATTTGTGACCTTGGGTGAATTACCTACTCTCTGTAAGTCTTAGTTTCTTTGGGTGGAAATAAGAATTATTAATGGGCCCTGGCTGGTTTGGCTCAGTGGATAGAGCGTTGGCCTTCGCACTGAGGGGTCCTGGGTTCAATTCCGGTTGGGGGCACATGCCCGGGTTACAGGCTCGATCCCCGGTGGCGGTGTGTGCAGGAGGCGGCCAATCAATGATTTTCTCTCCTCATTGATGTTTCTATCTCTCTGTCCCTCTCCCTTCCTCTCTGAAATCAATAAAAATAATTTTTTAAAATAATTATTAATGGGCAACTCTCTTGCCAAGTCTCCAGGAAGACTGAATACATGAGTGAATGAAAAGCATGTTGCACAATGCCTAGAAATCAGCTAAAGCTGGTTCTCTTCTCTTTTCTCCCTTGACCTTGGACTTCAGGATGTAATACACTTTATCTAGCATAGGAAGGAGAGATCAGCACTGAGTTTTAAACTGGTTCTCACCATCCCACAATTTATTTTCCTTCATTTTATGAACATGCCAGTTTCCTGCCAACTTTAGAAAAGTCCTTTCTCTTTTTCAAAACCTCCTCTAGATACTGACATTCTCTTTATTTCATAGCCAAACTTATTAAAACAGTATTCTACACTCATCTCCATCGTCCATTTACTTTCAAATCCACTGCCTTCTGCTTTCACCATCTAATGTGTTTGTCAGACCTACTCCTTCTGGAACTCACAGTCATATTTGACTTTGGTGGCCACTCACTTCTAAATATATTCTCCTCCCCGGTTCTAAGTTGTTCATGGCTAACCCCAGCTCTCCTGCTATTTCTCACTTTGCTTCTTCTGAAATGTTAAATAGCCCATATCTGAAATTCTCTGGGCAGCTCCCACCTTAGACTCTCAATTTAATAATATCAATAATAGTGGCCAATATTGATTGGCATTTACAATGTGCCAGGCACTTGACTAAAGACTTCACATTATGCATGAGGTGGTTACCATTTTTCATTTTACAATTAGAAATACAAGGTTTAGAGAGGGAGGTGTAATGCCCAGAGTTACACAGCCCAGGAGTGGTAGAGCCAGCATGAGAAACCAGGAAGCCTGATTCACACCCACTCTTTTATTCATACCACTTCTCTTCCTGGGTACCCTGTCCATATGTAAATGTTTAGCCACCATAAATTTGCCACTGGCCAACTCCGTATCTCTGGTCTGGTATTTCTGCTGAGCTACAGACCTGTGTGTTCCACTGCCTCCTAGACAGGTCCACTCACATGGGCCACAGACATGTCACTCCATGTTCCCCACCCCAACCTCACCCCATCAGAGAACCTGCCCTTTCTCTTCCTATCTCAGTAATTGGTACCAGTTCAGTTGCTGAGTAATATCCTAGTCTGTTTCCTTCTCCATGTTCAGCCAGCTCCAAGTCCCAACAATTCTAAGACTACAACAGCTCTGGGACCCAGCTGTCAATCCCCAACTATTACAGCCTTGTTTCAAGCCAACATTTCTGTGTAAACAACTATGGTTGGTTCTTAACCCATCTCTTTGCCTTCAGTTTCACAACCTACCCCTGACCCTATTGCCTGGGTCAGCTTTCCCATCCATAAATCTGATAACATTATGCCTCAACAGCTTCCATTAAATTCACAGTAAAGTTCAACATCCAAGTTTAACTAAAAAGGCCCACTGTGATCTGGGCCTTCACTGCCTTTCTATTTCTCATGTAGCCCCCCTGCCTTACCAAAATATTGTGATTTCCCAAGAGACATGTCTACTCACTGCTCTGTGCTGCTGCATGGGCTCTGCCCTCTGCTTGACTACCTGGTCTCCATGGCTACCTGTCCTTACACACTCACTCAAGCATCACCACACCCAGGAGACATCTCTGCCCTCTTGGATCAAGTGAATTCAATCTCTTTGTGCTTCCTCTATAATGCTTTCAATATGCTTTTTTTCGCAGTGCTTATCAGATTAGATTATGTAATAAATAGAGGCCTGATGCACGAAATTCATGCAAGGGGCTCAGCCCTTGCAGCCCCTCACAGCCCTGGCTGGCCCTTGCAGCCCCCTGCAGACTTGGCCAGCCCTCACAGCCCCGGCTTCATCCGGAAGGTCATCTGGATGGTTGTCCAGATGGTCGTTCAGCTGTTCGGTCTAATTAGCATATTAGCTCTTTATTATATATAGGATTCACATTTCTTCCATCTCCCCAACTAGACTCTGAGCTCCTGGAGAGCAGTGATTGTGTCCCTGTGAGTGAAGTAACCCCAGCAGCCAGCCCAGAATAGGAACTCAGTAAAAAGCTGCTAAATGGGGAAAAAACACAAATAAATGGACTACTAAAGAGCTTATCACACTATAGTTGCACACCCAGACTTCCGGGGTTTCCACAAATACCTAACAAATGCTTTTTTCAGGGACTTATCGCCTAGAAGACAGGGATGCACGTGTCGGTCTTGACACCACATGGCAGTCACGAGCCCAAGTACCTATCAGGGAACACACCTGAACACACATCAGCCAAGACACTATCACAGAGAGAAGGGGATGCAGCCAACTGGGAGGAGTGATTACCATGACTCCAGTTACAGTGGCATGGAGCTACCTGACATCTTAGGCAAGGCCATCAGACAACATGTAGCACTTCAAGATCAAATCTGATATGAAGGGAAAAGAAGGAGATTTCTCACGGGGGCAGAGGAATCTACCATCTTCTTAGGAAATTGGAACAAAGATACAATTTTTTACCTAAAATACAGAAATCACACAGGGCAAAGAAGAGGGGTTCAAACATCCCTCCTCTTCATATCCCATCCAGGTCTTCCTTGGAGAAGAGTCACAATACAGAAAGGGAAAGAAAAGGAGGGGAGTGGGATTTTTCATTCTTCTGTTTGCTAACTGTGTGGTGGCAGAAAGTTGCTGCTGGTGACAGTGTTATTATATAGAATATGAAGAATAAAGCACCCTGAGAAATGTCTATTTATAGAGCAAATACTTGGATAGCACTGTGCAGTCTCCGTCGATGGCAAGGAAACAGTCATGGCCTCTTGCAAACAGACCAGAGGAGACCTGGGTTCCAGGACCAGCGCTGCCCTCATTAACTTCCCCACTAGTGTTTCATTTTTTTCCCCGCTCTGCAAAAGGGGAGCTGAAGCACATGGTCCATGAGTTCCCTTACAGCTCTAACTGTCCAAGATTTTCTCTCTTGATTCTCTCCACGCAGCCAGAGAGACCACTTGACACAGTGCAGGCTGGATCCAGCTGGGAGAAGGCAAAGAGACACCTGGATGATCTGAGCAGCTATGGCACGGAAGACTCAAGAATGAGATGGACAAGAAAGACTTTAGTGACATGCTATTGCCACCCTCGCTGTCATGGGGCAACTGTGGCTGTGCAGTTCATAGCAGCAAGAACTCTCAGCAACGGGGGAAGGAAAAGAACGATCTTGCATTACAATCTCCCACATCCTCCCATTCTAAACTCTGGAACGCCAGATTAGACAATACTAAGCAAGGAGAGGTTTGGCATGCGGACTTGTAAGTGGCTAGCCAGCTCATCTTTCAACCATGTCCACTAAGTTGCTAAACTGAAGCTATCTTTAAAAAAAATAAAATAAAATTCTATATGCCTGGGAATGGGAGGGTGCCATTCACTGAGAAAAGACAGAATCCTACTGAGCTAGGAGTTCTGAGAAAAGGAGTAGGTAAAAGAAAGTCCATAAGGTGACCTTCCCTGGTACCAGATTTGAAAATGCCAGTTAGTGCAAACTGAAGAGAAGTAAAGATGGGACAGGTTTCGAAGGAGGCAAATAATAAGTTACACTCCCTTGTTAGCCATATATGAAACTACTTAAAATCAGAACATTATGGGGAACTCAGGGGAGCTCCAGAACCTGACAGTTTGAGACTCTAAACAGAGCAAAGACCCACTCTCAGAGCAGACTCTGCCATCGGTGGCACAGTCTTCCTACTGTAGCTTCTTCCATAAGTCTGTGCTAATAGTCCCATTTCAGCATATTCACAAACTGGATTTAGTTTTATAGTCTCTTCTCCAAAACCTGTCATCTCTATTCATAACAGATTTTTCATTGTTTAAACTATACCTGAAAGGGAAGGACACAAAAATACTAGGCCAAATAGTATAATATACCTCCTCAGGGGCATTGATGGATCTGCAGGCACAATAGGCTGTTTTGCTCAGACAACTGGCTCAGATGATGTCACAGTTTGCTCTTCTATCGACCTTTCATGCCTGAGTCAAGATAACATATTACTACTCCTGATTTCATTCTCCCAGGCGACATGTTGGCTTTCCCCGGGAGCCCTGTCACAGTGTTTATTATTACTGTTTTTACTATGTTTTGTTTCTACTTTGTTTTGTTGTTGCTGTTACATGGTTTGCAGCAGGAAACATACAAGGTAGACTTGGCTGCACCGTGTTATTCAGTGTTGAGACCTCTTTTTCCTGGTGCCACCTGCTTCTTTTCTAAGCACTTGGTTGGATACAAGCCTGCTGCCCGCTCACTTCTGCACTCGTCAGTCTATATTTGTCTGTTTGTATTCCTATTTATATATGCATATAGAGATACTGTGTGTGTAGATGTTTATTTCCTGTCCCTACAACTGTCATTCTATTTTTAAGAGATGTTTCACTCTTCTAATAGAGCAAGAAAAAACCAGAATTATGCAGGTAAGTTTCTGCTGCTATAGAACAGGTGGGAAACAAGAGCACAGCAAAAATTTAAAAAATTATAACTTCCCTCAAGACTGTTCTTCATGGATTGGTTTTTAGAAATTGAGCCCAGCAAATAGTCAGAAAATCTGTATTCTTGTCTCAGTTCTGAAACTAATGACCTGAAAATGAGGGCCAAGAATAGGAAATTTAATTTTTCACACTCTTTGGGTGGGACAATGCTTATTTTGCAATCATGTCCCTCACCTTAAATCCAGGCTTCGTGGTCATTAAATACTTATAGCAGTCACCAGACATTTCAACTGCCCAGTACATCCCCACAAATGCCTGCTAAGGGGGCTGGACTGCCTCCAATGAAGAGACAATGGTTAATTTAACAATTCCAGTCAAAAAGGCATTTGTGCAGAATGGCTTTAGATCTTTACTATTTGTGAAACAGAAGGAAAATTATAGTAATAGCATAGTGTAATTTATAAGATATTAATTGATCTTGAAATATTGGTGGGGATTGGTGAAACAACACAACAGAAGAAATCTAGGTCTACCAGTGATCTTGAGTAGCAGAACTATCCTAAGACCTGGACCAGCCAGACTGGTACTTCATATATATGTCATATTTTGGGATTGTTTTGTTATAGTAGCATAATCTTCTCCTTGCCTTAGCCTGACTAATACAAAAATAATCACCTGGAAGCAGGACACTAAGTAACAAAACCTAAAATATATTTGTAAACTGGTTTAGAAATTAGGTGGTCAAAGGCAGTGAAGAGCTAGATTGCCCACTAGCCTTCTGTACCCCTTGTTGTGGCTGGTAAAGCATTTAGCAAAACTCTCACCAGTGTTAACTCAGAAAGCAGGCCCCCGGAGCTTATAACTCTAGAGAAAGTGGTGGGTAACAACCAGAAATTTAGGGCTTAGTTGTTCCTTGTCGCTTTTAATAAGATATATAAGAAAGAGAAAAACTCAGGCATGAATTTCCCAGTTGGAAGGTAGACCTGGGAAGAACTACACATCTGTTCAGTGAAACCCTCTGTGTGTAGTCTGCTATCTAAATCACCTGAGAACCTGGAAACGGGACTCACAGAACTGGAAACACAAGCTGCTCTACACCTGAGAAGAGTAGGACATTAGTCTATTACCTGGGGTCCCTGTCAAACACCTCCTGTAAAAGTGTCTTGGCATGAAATGCATCCAGTACAGAAGTTAGTGGGAGAGTGTAGCCTTCCAGCCCAAGTCTATCCGAAGAACTGGGGATGGACTGGACAGAGATGCCAGCAAATAAAAGAGGATCAGCAGACATGGGACTCCGTCTAGAAAAAAGTATTTATTTAAGGTTATCTGTCAATAGGATGACTGGAAGCAAATAGATCAAAGGTCTACATTCCTTTTTAGGAAATTGGATTACAAAAGAAATCACAAGCCTGGTGAAACTCTAGGCCTCAGGCCAGCTTTAGCCAGAGCAGATGGCAAAAACTTTTCAATACCCACTTCAGATAGAGAAAAACTGACAAGTGAGATGCTTACAAAGGATAGAGCTGGGGTCCACAGAGGAAAATGGACATGGGAGCTCTCCCAGAAAGCAAAACTGAGCCCTGGCCGGGTGGCTCGGTTAGTTGGAGCATCATCCCATGCACCAAAAGGTTGTGGGTTCGATTCCTAGTCAGGGTACATACCTAGGTTGAGGATTCAATTCCCAGTCGGGGTGAGTATGGGAAGAAACTGATCAATGTTTCTCTCTCTCTCTCTCTCTCTCTCTCTCTCTCTCTCTCTCTCTCCCTCCCCCTCTCTCTCTGTCTAAAATCAATAACAACATATCCTCTGGTGAGGATTTTTTTAAAAAAAAGCAGAAAAGAGGGTTGTTAAATGGGCTATATTGACCGTACTCCGCTGCTCCAGGGCAGAATTTTTTGTAATAACTCAGGACTTTTCCAATTCTTTCATTTTTTGAATGGGAGTTGTTTTTTTTATTACAGTTTACATTCAACATTATTTTGTATAAGTTTCAGGTGTACATCATAGTGGTTAGACAATCATATACTTTACAAAATGATCCCCCCAATATTTCAAGTACCCATGGCACCAAACATAGTTAATACAATATTATTGACTATATTCCCTATGCTATATTTTACGACCCTGTGCCTGTTTTGTAACGACCAATCTGTACTTCTGAATCCCTTCACCTTTTCACACAGTCCCCCAATCCCACTCATCTGTGGCAAACATCAGTCTGTTCTCTATCTATGAGTCTATTACTATTTTTTTGCTTATTTTATTCTTTAGATTCCACATATAAGTAAAATCATGGTATTTGTCTGTCTCTGTGTGAGAGTTTTGAATTGCATATTTTAGGTTGACAATTTGTCTATTGCTCTATAGTCACCAGATCATGAAGAACTTTACCTGGACCTGTTAAAGATAAGTGTCCATCACACCTGGAGTTCCTAAACTTTGATCTATCTGATGCCATAATGGGTCGGGGTTTGGGCACTCTCCCCTGGGACCAAGAAGATGGTAAGAAATGTATACATGAATATTTAGGGGGCCAGAGTGGCAGACTGCTAGCTCTCCCCCAAAATCTGCCCTCACATTCTTTCATGCCACCCAGCTAGAAACATTGCCCAGCCAGCAGTGGATGTGAGAAGTGACATCTGCATTTTAAAACTTCATTGTCACTTTGTTAAAGAGAAACCTCTTGCTCTGGACTTTCCCCCTTCCCATGAACTGGAAGACAGCCTGCTAGCATTCCAGATCCCATCAGGGGCCTCACCAAATAGAACAGCAATCTAGAGGATGGTGACTATGGCGGAACAAGGCAGAATACATATGAGCTCCTCAAGGGCCGTGTCCTTTGTGAAGCACAGCTGTCCCTATCACCTGGACCTGTACAGGCTTGGTTACCAAAAGTAACCTCTATCTTACTGAGCCGTTTTGTATCTGGTTCCCTTTATTACAGCAGCTTAGCCTTTGCCATAACTAACATATCATGCACATTTCTGCCCCTTCTTAATGACTTTGGAGCTTTTTTGTCTAAGTAAAGTAGGTCAATTCGAGAAAACCATCCCCAGAAATAAAGAAAACCACCAATTCATAAAAAAAAGAAATTAAGTAGATGAGAAATAAAATTGGGATCTATTTTATACTCCAATGACACACATGATAACTATTATTACAAAGAATGAAAATACCTTAATGTTTTGAAAATTCCACTTGTGTCTTATTTCATGGGCCCTGTCTGCTTTCTTTTAGTTTTTCAAGTAATACAGTCTAATCCAATAAAACAATATGTATTTATTGTGCATCTTATACATTACAAGCACACAATTTTTCCTTATATTAGGGACAAGAATGAGAGAAGTTAGGTTACTACATTCAATTCCACAGTAGACAAGGGAAGAGAGAGTCTTCAATAGGAGACAGGCCCATCTCTGATGATGTGTGAGAAAAGCAGATAAGGCTCTGAGATCAGCAATCACTATGGGTTCCAGAAAGGCAACATAGCCACAGCGTGCGCCATCATTCGGCACTTCTCCATTCAGTTCTCACTGGTCCTTTTATACTGTCTGCCCTTCCTAAGCCTTCAGAAAATCAGTAGGGCTGAAGTCATAGAGAAATAAATTTAAAATTGGCCAAAGGTAGCAGCGGATTGCAGAAAATGATTATTATGTGTTCGAAGTCTTTATAAAGACATCCCAATCAGAATATGAAAAAATTTCAAAAGTTACATTTACATTTTACAAGTGAATACTTTAACTTATAGGTGAATAGGGAACAGTGAACATAGGATGTTCTGATCCGGTAGGTTAAGAAAGAGGCAGAAAATAATAGCGAATAAATGGCCAGCAGATGTTGTTGTTAGTTCAGAGCATGAGACTGCCAAAAGAATAGGCTGTTGGGATATCATGGGATATAAATGACTTTCTCACTCTGGGTGATTTAATTTCACTGAATTGAAACTTGCAACTATTCATTATGGTGTACCCAATGTAACTGAAAATGTTTGAATTTTTGATAGTATTACTGTACCTGAAAAGAAGTAATTGAGGTAGATGTCATGGGGACTGCTAAGACCCTTCCACCAAAGACTGAATCAGTGATGTGTGATCACTCCCCAATTCTCATTCAGTAGTTTGAAATCAGCCATGATGGGACTATTTACACTATGGAAATAGGCAAACACTACAAATGAGGGTTCTGTGAAGTTTTGGGTTTGGGGTTTTGAGTTTTCCTTTTTCCAGTTAGGTGGTTTACCAGCTCACACTGCTGGGAGTATTGGCAGCTGAAACTCTCAGTTGAGTCAGGTCACATTCCCTTCCTGAAGGTATCCTGCACCCAAGAATGGTCAATGCAGAAAGTGACAAAGTCCCAGTCCCAAGTGGCACTTCAGGACAACTCTTTGTTATGACTGCATCACAACTGACTTCTCCCTGCCTCCTTCATTCCCTCACAAGTGTGATGCAAACAGCACTCTCCAATAAACCCCCATACACACCAGTCTCCTCAAACACCCAACTGAAACAGAGGGATAAGCAGGATAGAAAAAGTATTACCGAGAGCAAAAATAGAAAAGTAACCATTCCTGAAAAATAACTAATTATAACATTATTTACCTGATTGTGCAGTTTAAAAAATGATAAGAATGGAGAAGGCAGAGCAATTTTGTGAGTTTCATAGATTTCTTGTTCTTTGTGTTTTTGTTGTTTTTTCACAGAAGTCTCTTCTCTTGCAGAGTATTTTTAATGTAACATTAAACATCAGAGATTTTTGATTTGAAAAAAAAAGTCAGCATTTGTTGCTTTTATTTGCCTAATTTTAGTCAATTAAAGAGGGATTGTTTCAGTTATTTTGCCCTAAAGTAAAAAAAAAAAAATTACAAAAAGAGATCAAAAGTCAACAAAAGAACTAAATAGAAACTGATTTAACTGAATTGCTGGATAGAATCTGCTTCTTTTTCCCAACCACTGCTTTCAATCTTGTTTTACCCAACATTTTAGCAAGCCTTTTGCATTTCAGTTCACTCCCAATTATTAGAGCACGCTCCAGTTTAAAATTACTCTCCTATTTCATTTAAATCTTATCTCTTGCTTCCCCTCCCCCAGCCCAGGCCAGGTCTGGGGCTCCAGAAGCTTGAGGTAGAGAGCAGGGCCAGGACAGCTCTGTGAGGCTGAGACCTTTGAGTGGATGAGGGACTGCAGACTAACTTTTCAAGACTTTACTTCTCTGGAGTTAGAGTAGGTGGGAGGAAAGATGGAAAAAAGATGCAGAGTTCTTGACTGTTCCTGACTGTGGCCTCCTCCTCCTGGCTGCTGGTCCACGATCTCCTGGCTAACACTGAATGACCAACCTGTGCTCCCTGAAGGTCACAAGTCCAAGTGCTGACTGAGGGTTGTTTCTGAGTTTATCAGGAGGCTCTAGGAAGTGCCCACACTTCTCAGCCCTCTGACAACAGAAAATAGGTCTGGTCAGACCTTCCAAACCCCTCAGCTCCTAACTCCCCATATTACATGATGGGTGGGAATGAAGTGGACAAACACCCAGCTGCCCTTGAGGAGAAAAGGGAAATGTTGCAGCACTGAGACATGAGCACATGAACTTCTCTTGTCTTCGCCTCCTCAATGCTATGTTACATTCTTGCATGGAGTGAGCGGGTGCTGGAGTGAAGGTTGAGGCTCATGAGCTAATAATCACTGATGGAGGTTTCTGGCCCCAACTGTTGCTAGTTCTTGGAACTTCTCTCCTTAAACTTGGGGTTACTTAATGTCTCTTTGTTCTAAGAGTATTAATCACTTAATATTCTAGGTCAACAGAAAAAATGTCTCAATAGCTTCATAATTTGGAACTGGCACTTATAACCAGTTTTTAAATCTACCCCTTTTGTCCCCCACAAAAAACTGCCTATTATAACATTAGTCTAAGTTATATAGTGAGGCAATGCAGACCATCTGAATTTGATACCTGAATTTCCAAAGTGGTTGTTACATTAATTAATGCATACGAAAATTGTTGCTTCGTCTCTTTCCTTTGTATTTGTAGAGACAGAAATGTATGATAGAAAAGTTGATGATGACTAGAATACCCGCAAAACTAATACCCTATTGGTTTGGTGGGGCCTCCTACTACATGGCTTCTGATTATAGTACAAGTTGTTTGAAATCTTCTGTAATTATCCTTTTCTAATTCTACATGTTTGAATCCTGCTTTACATGAAAACCAGCACAATTTCAGGTTTTATCTCACAACTAGATGTCATCATTAATTTGTTCTTGTGCTGTTTGAAAATAGCCCTCCCCCTCACAAAGTTTGCTTCATACAATTTTCCTAAACAACAACAAATTAAATCTTTAAGGGCATGTCTTTCAGAAGACTATGGACTTGAAAAAATTTTTAAAAAGAAAGCAGCATCAGCCCTGTTTGTTATCAACCACAACCTTGGTCCTCAAAACATCAACTTAAGGAGGGAAAAGCACTATTGGCAATACAGTTTGGGCTCCCTTAATTTCATGCACTGTGACTTCAACAATTTCTCCATTTCTCATCTTATTTCTATAAAAGTAGCTTCATTTAAAAGCAGGGAAACCACATTTCATGCTCTTCAGTTTCATTAAAGTTATACAAAAGGAGCCTACCAAAAAAAGGCTCTCCTAATTAAACAGTTGTAGCAGATGAAAATATGGAAATGATGAATCTGAAAGGAAGCTGACACTATATATTCCCCAGAATTTTTTATCATGACATGAAAAAAAAACTGAAAAATTAAGATCTGAATCTCAAGAGGAACTGTTACATCTGTCATTATAAAGGGTGAAATGAAGCCCACTGACTTCTAAGGTAGAGCAGGTGACGTGAGAGAACCAGAAAACAACGGAATCTCCTCTGATACTTCATGGGGGTAGGCTCCGTGTAGATCCTAGGGAGGGCACTGCACCTATGTTGGTTGTAAATAGAGACTCATTCTTATAAGGCAAAGGCTTCAGCAGATGCCCTGGACTTCTCTGAGAGCACTTTCATCATAACTCAGCCCAGTTAGAGAGCGTGCTGATAAATGGGCACTTCAGATAAAGTGCCACCAAGAATAAGAGAGAGTAAAACTTAATGGGTTATTCCTCCCCTGCAGGACCTGCAAAATAAGCTTGCTTGATTGGCAGGCTCCTCTCTCAAAGTGGAAGGAGGAATGGCATGCTTCTCAGAACCCTGGGAATGAGACTGCATTCTAGATGGCTTCTCTCACAACTTAAAGAGCAAGGTTTATAAAGCAAAGACCATTTATTCTGATCTTGGTAGTTGTTTATTTAAGTGAGTTTCATATTTTACAGGTCAGATTCTCAACCACTTACTGAGGTCTTAGTAATAAGTAGCTTAGAAAGCTATAAATCTTCTACAAAGTTTTATGTTAACAAACTTGCGACCTAATTAATCATTGCCTTTTTCTCTGCCTTTTTTGCTTAAGGGTATTTCTAAAAGAGCTTTTCAACCCCAACTCTATAAAACCCAAAAACTGGTTAGTATTTCATTAGGTGGAAGTCATTTTGACTTCTGATTTCTTCAGTTCCTTTAGCTCTTAAAAACATTTTAAAGTTGAGCTCATAAAGCCATAAAAGATTATGTCTTATTATCCTATTCTTCAGATTATTGGAATATTGTAGATGTCACAAATGCTTTGTAGTACAACAGAGCAATCGATCTGTGAGGGCAGGGCATATTCACATTAAGACCTTATGAACCTATCTTTGTACATGTGTCTATATATCTATAAACAGACAGATTAGCTAGATACATGTGTATGTGTTTATATATGTATGTAAATATAATGACAATTTTTATGTGGTAATGAAATGTCATGGTTTAACAAAATTTGTATATCAAAATAATTTTCTGAGAGTTGAAAGTAAATACTGTGAGGGAGTGGTATTGTGGGAGGAAGCCACAGCCCTGACTATTGGTGAGTGAGTTCTAGACTGTGTGACTTAGACACACTCCACGTGTAAACAAAACAATAAAGAAATATGGCTAATGGATAACATAAGTTCACTATGTGCAGGGTTCTGTTCTTCATGCTTTAGACATAAGTCTAAGTAGATATCATTCTAAGGCCCAAAAAGCTGAGGCTTAAAGAAACTAAGTCAGATATGCCAAAGAAGGGTGATTATATAGTTTTTCATCTAAACCAGAACATTTTTTAGAGTAAAGGAAGCACTAACTACATAGGATGCCAAGACAGTCAATATAAAAAGGGACCATCCCAGATAAACTAGAATATGTGTCATTCTACCCAAGGATGAGGTACAGGTGAGATTCAAATCCTAGCAGAGTAACCCCGAAGCCCAGAACTTTAACCACTAAGCTCTGCTTAGCAGTTACTTCCTTTTTCAAGAAACTAAGAAATAGGAAAATACTCAACTAGTGCTTGGTGTACAAGTAGTCAAATATCTAATAAGAGAGGGATATGCTAATTAGCCCAGGTATGCTAATTAGTCATGGCCAGATATGCTAATTAGTCACAACCAGTATGCAAATTGACCATCACTCCAACACAATAAGAGAGGGGTATGCTAATTAGCCCTCATATGCTAATTAGTCACAAACAGTATGCGAATTGGCCATCACTCAAACACACAAGATGGTCACCCCCATGTGGTCAAAGATGGCCACCACAAGATGGCCAGCAGGGGAGGGAAGTTAGGGGTGACTGGGCCTGCAGGGGAGGGCAGTTGGGGGCGACCAGGCCTGCAGGGGAAGGCAGTTGGGGGCAACTGGGCCGGCAGGGGAGGGCAGTTGGGGGTGACCGGGCCTGCAGGGCAGGGCAGTTGGGGGGGACCAGGCCTGCAGGGGAACAGTTAGGCGTCGATCAGGCTGGCAGGGGAGCGGTTAGGGGGGTGATCAGGCTGGCAGGCAGAAGCGGTTAGGGGCAATCAGGTAGGCAGGCAGGCGAGTGGTTGGGAGCCAGCAGTCCTGGATTGTGAGAGGGATGTCTGACTGCCCACAGGGATCGGGCCTAAATGGGCAGTCGGACAAACCTCAAGGAGTCCCAGATTGAAGAGGGTGCAGGCTGGGCTGAGGGACAACCCCCCACCCCGCCTCCATGCACGAATTTCGTGTACCTGGCTTCTAGTGAGTATATGAGAGGGTTGCACGAACACATGCAAACAATTACTGGGACTAGTATCTGGCTGGGGAAGTGGGGTTCTAAAGTTAGAATGTAACGTGAAAATTGAGTACAGTCCAACTTTAACAATTTCACATGGATCAACACCCTAAAAAGCACCTGGAGAACTGATTCCAACTGTGGGAACAACAGATTTCTACTCATAATCTCTTGCTTTTACTCTCCTGTGAAGGTCTGCAGTTCGATTCTGGTGAGTTAAATGAGCATAGCGTGCAATGTCATCACATAGTTCTAAGTAGAATAAAATAAGTGTTCTGGAAGTATCAGGGAAAATGACACCCCAAAAAAACAGTTTAAAAATAGATTAAATGACACTTTCATAGAGGAATTTCATTTGAAGTGAGTTCATTGTAATAATAAAAATCATAGGTAGAGAATGGAGGTTAGGACATACCACTCTGAGAGAACAACATGAAAAAATACATTGGAATCTGGAAAATGCCTGTGCCTAGAACATCAGACCAGAGAAAGATGGAATTAGAGTAAGAAGATGAGGAACTTTGGATGTCAGCTCAATGAGCTTGCTTCTCATCCTATAATCAGTATGTGGCAATATTTGGTGTGAGTCAGATCTAGCCATGAAGCATTTTCTTATGAAAGCCATTACTTGGCATTAGGAACCAGTTGTAAAAGGAACCAAAATTGTACCAGTAAGAAATTGTTCCTGAAGCTGGAAATGACTTTGAAGGTAAGATATGGACTTTTTATTTTCATGCTGGGAATTTTTCGTGGTGGATGGAAAGATTATTATGGACATATAACCCTTTATAATTAAAAAATTACTTTTGTATACATAACCTATTTCAGTGATGGCGAACCTTTTGAGCTCGGCGTGTCAGCATTTTGAAAAACCCTAACTTAATTCTGGTGCCATGTCACATATAGAAATTTTTTGATATTTGCAACCATAGTAAAACAAAGATTTATATTTTTGATATTTATTTTATATATTTAAATGCCGTTTAACAAAGAAAAATCAACCAAAAAAATGAGTTCGCGTGTCACCTCTGACACACATGTCATAGGTTCACCATCACTGACCTATTTGCTCAGCACCCAGCCTAAAAGCATCTGTCCAGGGCAAGACATAAACACCTGTGTGTTTAAAATGTTCCAAAGCTGAGTCGCATGGGCACAGAAGCTAGAAACAGTTATTATTGGAAATGGTGAGCCACTACAGGTTTTAGTGATCCATTTTTAATAAGTTTTTCCTGACAATTTTCTGTGAAGCAAAGAATGCTGAGGAGTGGGGAATGTGTAGAAAAATTCAGCAATAGTTTAAGGATGAGTGGCATCCAAAATAGTTTCTAAATATAGACTGCCCAAGATTTGATGCTATTCTCCATTACACATGCTTGCTGGAATAGCTTCACATAAAGTTTGAATAACAGGAGAAACTGCTGAAATAAAAATTATACAAGCAAGACAGGTGACAAATTCTGCAAGAGAATATGTTGCTATACTCTGATATATGTCGTAATCATCAATAGACCACACTTCAAATCCTGGCTATTCATTTATTAGCTATCTAACCTTGGACAAGATACTAGATCTCTCTAAGTATCAGATCCTTATCTGGAAAATGGGAATTATACCTGTGGTTGATACCTGGAACCTTTTCAACAGCTATACACGAAGGTTTCCTGGAGTAATTTAAACATAGGCAGAAGCCCACCTGACTCACAGAATCTGAGGACATTTTATGTTCAAGAATACTGGCTTGCCCTCACCAGTTTTTCTCAGTGGTTAGAGTGTTGGCCCGCAAGGGCACGTACCTTGGTTGCAGGCTCAATCCCCAGACCTGGTCCGGACATGTGCAAGAGGCAACCAATCGATGTGTCTCTCTCACATCTCTCTCCTGGTCCGGACATGTGCAAGAGGCAACCAATCGATGTGTCTCTCTCACATCTCTCTCCCTCTCTCTTCCTCTCTTCCACTCTCTCCAAAAAAAAAAAATCAATGGGAAAAATATCCTCAGGTGAGGATTAACAAAAAAAGAATACTGGCTAGACATCAAGTAAGTCGCTCAGACAACGGCTAATCTCACCTAGACAGAGGACGGGGCTGTCAAAAAAGCCAATGGTTCCTACCTCAGAAGCCAATGGTTCCTACCTCAGGATCAAGCTTTCAGTCCCATATGTGTCCATGGGGAACTACCTTCTCCACAGCCAGAAACTAGCTTAACCTCACATGCCATGTTTCCTTTCCACTGATGCATTTGTCCCAACTTTAGACAGCTCCACACCTACTAGTATTTATGCCTGTAGCATGGCCTAAAGCCAATGCCCTTTCTCTCACTTGTTTCACACCTTCTCTCTTAACCACAACAAGTTCTGTATGATCTATAGCCTACACATCTCATAGACAATATAGCACAGCAATCCAGAGCAAGCCTGCTTTCCACAGGCTGAAACTTACTCGAGATTTGCTGTTCATTCCTGGTACCTCATTTGCATGACTCCCAAAGACAACTCCCTGATGAGATTGCTGTAAAGATCAAAGGGAAAATAAACGAAGTACCTAGCACAGAGTAGGCACTGAACAAATATCATTTATTAGATTCAGGTTCAAATCCTGGCACCATTTACAAACTATATGACACATATGCTTTATCTGTAAGCTATACAAATAACAACTGCCTTGAAGATTTGTTATGAGTATTAAATAATAAAACAGGATAACATATCCAAGTATGTCACTCACTCACTAAGGAGCTCTGTAAACACTGATTCCCTTCTTTCTGATTCCACTTCCCCAACAGGGCATAATGCCACGGGATTCTGGGGAAAGTAAAAAGGAAGTGAACACTGGGCAGGAGGGCAAGCTCAGGAGCTAAACTGTCTGGATTCCAACCATAGCTCTACCACCTCTGTAACTTTGGGCAAGTTATTTAACCTCTGTCCTTCTACTTGTAAAAGGGAATAATAATATCAATCTCATACAAGTAGTTGTAGGAATAAACCAGATGACACATAGAAAGTGCTTAGAACAGGACATGGCACTGAAGCCCTCAATGATAGCTGGTATTGTTACTTTTTGACATTTCTTTGACTTAGATCATGGCAAAAGCATCAGTGGTGTGCGAGGTCCTTAAGGGGAAAGCCTACTTGTGCTCTTCTCAATTGTTTGAGTAAAAATGCCATCTGCTGTGGCATTCTCGAATTCATCTGCTTTCAGAGCTGCACTGTAATGGCTCTCTGTAGGTGCTAGGGCTGCTATATCAAAGTACTAGAATAGCTCAACCCACAGAGATTTATTCTGAGACAGTTTTGGAGACTAGAAGTTCAAAATCAAGGTGTTGGAAAGGCCATGATCTCTCTGAAGAATCTAGGGATATGTTCTTTGATGTTTGCTGGCAAACTTCTGCATCCTTTGGCTTGTAGATGCATCACTCTAATCTCTGCCTCTGACTTCACATGGCCTCTCCCTGCTTCTTCACATGGCTGCCTTCTCTCTGTGCCTCTGTCTGAGCCTCCTCATCCCTCTTCATAGTGACACTCTAAAGACCACATTACTTCTACAAAAACTCTGTTTCCAAATTAGGTCACATCCTGAGTACCAGGAGGCTAGAACTTCAAAATATCCTTTGGGGGCACATGATTCAAACCATAACACTCTCATAATACATATTTAGATGTGCATCTCATAATTCTTAACAAGAACCCTTTCCACAGCATCCCCCAAAAGCTTCTAAATACTGTATAAAAATACAAACTAAATAATCCTGTGACCATGGAAGGGACACTTAGTAACACTGACTTTTAAAGTTTGCTATAATTGTCCAAGTTGCTTTTTGCTGCTAAAAGAGGAAAAAGGTATAAAAAAGTTTCTGTTATTTTAAAAATAACCATAACTTTATAAAAGCAAATATTATTGCTAAATAACTGGTTAAATAAAACCAAGAAAAGAACAGTTTCTAAAACTTGATATGGAGAACACTGTGTGTGTGTGTGTGCGCGCGCACTTGCTCTCACACGCTTTGTCTCTGTGTCTTTGGAAAAGATGGAAATGGTCTGAAATCAACTAAAACAGATGGCTGAGTGGGCCTTGTGAATCTCTCATGTCTCAAGGAAGTTTAGAAGTCATTGCAACATTTTTTCAAGAAAAAAATCTGTGTTTTAAGTTTCTGCACTTTGTCTATTTCTATTCAGCTAGAATATTTACTTTTGAGATCTTTGAAGGTTAGTCTCTGAGAAAGTCTTAAAAGCTAAATGAAATGGTGCAAGCACATTTGCTCAGGACACTCTTCCTTATAAACCAGAACTACATTGTGCACGAATGCAGCGTGCACATGTACCTTGTGTTACATGCTAGTGATATTTCTGAGTTTTATAAAAGTTGAACAAAAATAATTTTATGCTCACCATATAAAGCAATGAATCCCTTGTGAACATGTCTATGGTACAAGCATAGATGATTGTCATTCTTTACATGGAGAATTGCCTTGAATGTGTGTTAGAAGAACTCCCTTGAAAACATTTTACACATGAACACAGATGAATTTTCCTGAGACAGTGTCTTGCAATGGTTTCTGACTGGCACTGAATAAGCTTTTCCCTAAGCCTTTAAGAACTTGGCATATACCCGGTCATCCAGGTTGACCTTTTTCTCCTTTATTCTTTTCTACATGGGATCTGGCTCCTCTATTGATTCCTATCTTTGTCCCTAGTATCCTTCGTGGACTAGCTGGCATTTTCTTTGTAAAGTTTTCTTTGGCACTCATTGCCTACTCCATGCCATCCTATACCACATACATATTGATGTTCCCATTTTGTGTTTATTACCTCTCATTTGACTTCTCTTATTTTCTTCCTTATAAAATAGTTATCTTTTCACAAGTCTTAACTATGTACCAATTTGATCATTTTTGAGGATACCAATTTACAGCCTGTCATCGTGCCCACCCAGGGCCTGATATAAAGCCTGTGTTCACTGTTACTGGAGAATGGGTTTAACGTCAGACACACAGTTTATGCACAACGCCACACTAGGTGCCATGGGAAGTATGACTAAGTACCGGTTTCTAGCTCAGGTATAGCCTGCTGGGGAGAAGGGAAAGACTCAAGTAAATATGAAAAGGCGACTGTGGGAAAGGCAATGAGGAAGCTACAGACAATGGGAGGGGCAAGGGAGACAAAGCAGACTAGGTGGCTTGCGGTAGTCAGGGTCAGGAGAGGCTTCGTAGAGAAGGTGGCTTTTGGAATGGACCATGAGGGGGGGGATAGGATTTTAACAGGCAGTAAGGAAGCCACTGCAGAAGCAGAGACCAGGCTGAGCCCAAAATCCCTGCGTGATTACTCCCATTTTGGTAAGAACTGAGCCATAAGCAGTCATAAACAGAAGGTGGTGAACCTAATGCTGGCTAGCATAGGCGATGTTTTCAGGACCTTCACATCTGGCTGAGAATGTACACAGAAGTCAGTCATAATTCTTTGTGTTCTCAACTTTGTGAACTAGCCCGGGTATAGGGAGAGGTTTTGATTTTGATTGGTAACACTGAGCTATTAATACTGGAATTACACTGTCCCTGAAATCCTAGATTAATTGAAAAGCAAAGCCTGCATCAACCAAATTCAGGAGCTTGCAATGTTATTCCTCAGAGCCATAACTCAGAACAGATCAGCACAGAGGCAACTGAACTTCCTACCAAACATTAGGGAATTTCACCTGAATCACTCTCAGAATGAGAGAGATTGCCAAGACGCCAGATTAGCTGTAACTGTGCAAATCCGTCTGCTCAGTGCCTCATGTATGCCTGCATATACTTAGATAATCGATACTTTTCTCATCATTTGAAACTACAACTCATTTCTAGGAGAAAGCCATCACATATCTGGTTGAAAGAAATTTCTTCTCCACAAAGACGAACATTTAATCTTCATTCCATAGTATGTATTACAAATAACAACTCACTTATTCATCAGGCTTCAAGGTGGAGAAAAAGAAAAAGATTAAAAATACTTTTTGTGTGTGTATGTGTGTGTGGTTTTTTAGCACACAAAAAAGAAAAGAGCAACAGTGAATGCTTATAGTAAGTACCCACATTTTTCTCAGACTAATTACATGCATCTCAAACTAGATATATTTTTAGATTTATAAAAACTACTTAGAAATCCGCATATTACTAATGGGAAAATCATCTTTTGGTCACTGCATGCATTTTCTACTGGTCAAGAGTACTTCATCAGTATATTTTTCTACACTGGGTCTAGTCTGATTCCAAGTGTGTCCCTTACTGCTCAGAAGACGTATTTCTTTGGAATATGTGTTGCTCTCCTGAATTTTTTCTGATATTCAACCTAAGTCTTTTTTTCTCTTACCCTATTTCACAATATATTTCCTAAGGATGCCAAGTCACAGAGCCCTGCATTCTAATTGCTGAGATTTGAAGTTGCTGCTGATTTCAGGTTTTCTCCTTTTTTTTATTCATTAGCCACATTCTCTTTCGGCCGCAGAGAAACAGATGTTGAGCTTCTAATAAGAAGAAGCATGAGTCTCCTAGGAAAGCAGTATCTCCTGGTTCTGAAAGCAATATCAGAGCAGAGCTAAGATTCTAATACTTGACTAAATGTTGCTTAGGAAATGAAAATTGTAAGGATTCTTCTGTGTACATTTGCTGGTATTTTAGTCTAAAATAAACTAGCAAGGTCTTTTTAATGTTGAAATATATACCCTCCCAGCAGCAATAATAAACTGTGTTTATACCAAACCTTGGAATTTCTCTTCTATGACTGTAAGCCTGAACTTATTATTTACTATATATAAGATAGGGTGGAATAGAGAGGAGTATAATCGTTCCTAAATCATAAGAAGTGTTCTCAGTTCATGCCATTTCATAGAAAAATAAAGTTTAAAGTGCAATCAGGTACTTTGATAGAAAACCTCAGTTCTTTGATTACTTCTGAAGAGGTATATGCATTAATGTCAAATCACTTGATGTAAAAGCCCAGGTTTTTCGATAAAAAGTAGCTTTTATAGAACATTAAAATCAGACAGATAAGCTGTTAAATGCCTTGGTGCTTTGTAACTCTGGCCCCCCGGAGGGTCTTCTGATGAATACGGGAATGATTGAGAACCACATTTGAAACTGACTAGAAATTGGCTAGAATTACAGATATTAGATCATTTCAAGACAGAGTGGCGTCTAAGTAAGAGTTAGGAGTCAGAAAAACCCATGTTTAAAGCCCTTAATATCTTATCTGTGTGTTTTTTCTTTTTACTTACCCCAGCACCTAATATAGTCTCTTGCAAAGAGCTAATGCTCAATAAATATGTATTTTTACACCAAAAGAATAAGAGGTGAAGGAGTAGAGACAGCATATACAAAAAGTTCTTTGAAGACATTTTGCTAATGTAGGGGAGTGGTAGCTGGAGGAAGGATTGGGGGTCAAGGGAAGGTGCTGTTTTTGTGTGTGTTTAATGCATGGGAGGCATCTTGAAATGGAGAGATACCAACTAGGACTTGGGTGTGATATGAAGGAAGAGACAAGTGAGCTTGTACTACTATTATCTGGGAGTTAAAGGGGACCTATAATAGATTATTGATACAATATCCTATGACTTGGTTCCAGTACAACTACAATTGTGTTGTGCAATATGGCCCCTTGATAATGCAAAGCAATGAGTCCACACTGGAGAGCTTGGCTTTGACTTGACAGCTGTCTATAGGAGGGCAGCGGACCTAGGAAACAAAGAGCTCGCAAGGTGACCCCTGAAGGATAATGACTCTGTTACATACTCTTCAAAGGTATTAGAGGCAATGTGGCCCTTCCTCCCCAGAACCTCAATGCTGAAATCTAGCTTATAGACCCCCAAAGGCTCCATCCTGCCTTAGGGACATAGTTGGATAATGTGACCAGGCTTTGAGATCTAGAGGGAAGGGAGAAATCACAAAGCTGATTGAGTGTGGAGGAATGGCAGCAAGAGGGGGAAGTTGTAGCTATTATGCTGAAGTGTTGTTGTTTTTAATGAGACCAGAGCATTGTTTTTATAAATAGACAGATTCCTCTGGAGTAATCACTGCCACTATCACTCCAGAAGAATGACTGTCAATGTAGAAAAAGAATCAAATTTATTCAATGCAACTTTGCAGAGTTGGGACTAGAAGAAGGAGACAGATTCCACTCAATGTCAGGAAGAGCTCAATAACAACAGAATTCTTGAGTTATGTTCTTGTAGTGTCCACGCAAGGGAATACATGTGTATTCAATTATTAGATAAATCTTAGATCCACTGTTTCCTATAGACAGGTTATGTGACCGACCTCTACACCTTTTGTTCATACAGATCAATTTTCACTCAGCAATACAACTTCATTGCTTAAAAAACTGTTATAATATTCATCGCATGACAAGGTCTGTTCTAAATGCACTATACATATTGACTAATTTAATCCTCACAACAACTCCATTATTATCATCCTAATACAATTATTATCCCACCATACAGATAAATAAACTGAGAAACAGACTGACATGCCCAAGGTCACCCAGAGAGCAAGTGGCAGAGCCAGGATTCAAACCCTGGAATTCAATTTGCAAGTTCATTTCTTAAAGCACTTCAAGTCTACTCTACTCTCCTACCCTTCCCTAACCTCTTCTTCTCTCATAACAGTGGTTCTCAAACTTCAGTCTGTTTTAGAGTAATATGAAGAATGTGTCAAAACAATGACTCCTGAGCCTCACACCCAAGTTTTTGATTCAGAAGATCTGGAGTGGGGCCTGAGATCCTAATAAATTCCCATTTCTAATAAATTCATGGGTGCTACTTGCTGCTGCTGCTATTCTGCAGAATCACTGTCTGTAGAATGTCCAACTAATTGGAAGCTTAGTAAATAGCATTTTCAGGGCAAGGCTATGCTACGCATCCCTATCAAATAAACACAACAATTGAGCCACTTAAAGAACAAAGTTAATTTACCTCTTGTACAACAACCTAGGGCAGTGGTCGGCATACTGCGGCTCACAAGCCACATGCGGCTCTTTGGCCCCTTGAGTGTGGCTCTTCCACAAAATACCACGTGCGGGTGCGCACGGACAGTGCGATTGAAACTTCATGGCCCATGCACAGAAGTTGGTATTTTGTGATTCCTGTATGAGTTCATACGTGTCTGGTTTGGAGGCATTTAATCTATTAGTTCTCAAGCCTAGTTGAGTGCCAGAATTATCTGGGGAACTTAAAAAAATACCACTGTCTGGCCCTATTCCAGGCCAATAAATCAGCATCCCGGGGGTGAGGAATAGGCATCTATATACTAATACGTTTTAATTGTGTAGATCTAACCACTGGAAAATATTCAACCAATGATGGGATGGCCCTGCTGGCCCAGGAAACCGGCAGCAAGTGAAGACCTAGATGCCAAGCCCCATTCTGTAAGGAAGCTTTAAACCCTCACTGTCTTTAAACCCAAGGGCATTACTAAGCATCTTCAACCTCTCCTTAAAATGCCAGATACTTTTCAGCACACATCCCTCAGTGTAGCTACGTTTTGTTTCAATAGCTGGTAATCGAAAACTTTGTCTCCATGCTGTGACCTGCAGTTCACAGGAAATTCTTTTCATGAAATACTTAATGAAAATGCCCTTGAGTGGGCACCAAGATGGACCTCACTCTGAATTCCTCAGGGTGACAGAGAGCACAGTCAAGTTCCAATACTGTTTATCAATAGTGTCTAAGCCTCTGTGCAATCCACCAGGAAGTTTTCAAAACCTGCTAACAACTGCAACTCACGTCATGTTTGCATGTTTGTCTCTGTCGTCTATTCCTCTCAAGAAAAGAAAAGAAAGTATTTGATCTAGTAGAACAAAAGACCTAAAGATAAATATGAATTCTGCAGTTTATCTAAATTTTAATATTTGACCTATAGCAGAGACTATTAGGTGTTCTTCAATATCCATCCTTCTCTCTCTCCTCAGTGACAGAACCCCTGAATGTCAGCTGGCCACATGAAGGCACAAAATAAAGACTGCACAGAAGTTCTGTGTGGCCTTATAACCAAGTTCTGGCCAATGGAATATAACCAGAAATGACTTTTGAAACTCCTAGGACAGTGGTCGGCAAACCGCGGCTCGCGAGCCACATGCGGCTCTTTGGCCCCTTGAGTGTGACTCTTCCACAAAATACCACGTGTGGGCGCACACGTATAGTGTGATTGAAACTTCGTGGCCCATGCGCAGAAGTCGGTTTTCAGCCTGGGCGAGTCTATTTTGAAGAAGTGGTGTTAGAAGAAGTGGGGGGTGTCAGTCGGTCGGGCCGCAGGATACGCAGCGGAGCAGGTACATTGTTTTGAGGTACGTTCGCTGAGGTCGACCCCTTCCAACTCTCTCATCCACACTCGTCTATCTGAAACAAGTATACAAGACGAGTGTGGATGGGAGAGTTGGAAGGGGTCAACCTCAGCAAACGTACCTCAATCAAATTGAGGACGTTTTTAGCAAAGGCCAGCTTAGGAGTACCCTAATTAAGTTAATAACAATGTACCTACCTATATAGTTTAAGTTTAAAAAATTTGGCTCTCAAAAGAAATTTCAATCGTTGTACTGTTGATATTTGGCTCTGTTGACTAACCAGACCACTGTCCTAGGAAGTAACCTTGAACTGAGGGAGTAACCCTTTTTATTTCTCCTCTCTTCTTCCTGGTATCTGAAATGAGGATACGACTGGACCACCAACAGCCACCTCAGACAAAGAAATAGATGAGGATGGTAGATAAATCAGAAATGATGAACCTGGATTCCTAGGGAGCTGGGCACTGCCGGGCCAGCCCAGGATAGCCTGCACATCCATTCTTCTCTGTTAAAAATCACTCCATTTTGGTATTTCTGTCACTTGCAATGAAACCTAATCCTAATAATACCTGGTCACTTAGAGAAAAAGTCACATGGATTAGTAAACTATTACAGAAAACATTTACACAGTTAAAGCAATCTATCTTCTTATATAATAAAAAGCTAATATGCTAATTAGACCGAACAGCTAAATGACCTTCCAAATGTCCTTTCGGACGAACTTCTGGATGAAGCCAGGTCTGTGAGAGCTGGCCGAGGCTGTGAGGAACTGTAAGGGACTGCGAGGGCCAGTCAAGGCAGCCAGGGCTGCGAGGGATGAGCCCCTTGCACAAATTTCGTGCATCGGGCATCTAGTCCTATATAATAAAGAGGAAATATGCAAATTGACCATCACTCTGCCACAAAGATGGCAGCACCCACAGCGGAGATGGGGTTTCCATAACACAAGATGGCTGCATACACAGTGGAGGCTGAGTTTATGTAATGAGCCTTAACTAGCAATCATCAGGGACCTGAGGCTGTGGCTCCCCAACACCCCCCCCACATGGGGCTTGACATGGGACCTCAGACAGCTCCCCCCACCCTGGTGCGAGCCCGGGGTAACTCAGGCCATGCCCCCCACCCAGCGGGGCTTGACAGGGGACCTCAGGCCATGCCCCCCACCCTGGCACCAGGCCAGGGTAACTCAGGCCACGTCCCCACACCTGGCAGGGCTTGACGGGGGACCTCAGGCCGCACCTTCTGCCAGGCAGAAATTGACGGGGGACCTCAAGGTGTGCCCCCCCGCCCCAGTGCTGGAACAGGGGACCTCAGGCTGCGACCCCCACCCTGGCCCAGGCTGGGGGACCCCAGGCCACTCCCCCCACCCCGGCACCAGGCTGGGGGACCTCAGGTCACACTCCCCGACCAGCAGGGCTTGATGGGGTAACTCAGGCCACGCCCACCACCTGGTGGTGCTTGATGGGGGACCTAAGGCTGTGCCCTCCACCCAGTGCCGGGCCAGGGGACCTGAGGCTGTACCCTGCCCAGTGGGGCTTGACAAGGGTGGGACCGGTCGGGTCTGGATCTAGCTCAATGGGGGTGGGGCCGGCCGGGTCTGGGTCTCGTGCGATTTTGAGGTGCACGTGGGTGGGCGGGGACTTGACTCTGGGTCCCATGGTGCGCCCCAGACTCTGACAGGAGGAAGATTTTCATATACATTTTACTAATTTTCTTTCATCTCTGACACTTCTATTATAGAGAAAGGGCAAATAGCAATATTAAAATATTTCCTCTAATTAATCCCCTTTTAATGTGCAAAAATTTTGTGCACCAGGCCACTAATATATTTATATATATATATATATATATATATATATATATATATATATATATATATATAAAAGCCCAGTGACCGAACAGCAGAATGACCAAAATGACTGGTCAACCAGTCACTACAACGCGCACTGACCACCAAGGGGCAGACGCTCAATGCAGGAGCTTCCCCCTGGTGGTCAATGTGCTCCCACAGTGGGAGCAGCCTCTCAAAGGGCAGGTCCACAGTGGGCCAATCCCCGCAGGCCACGCCCCCACCAGTGCACGAATCTGTGCACCGGGTCTCTAATCATTTATAACTGATGAAACAGAATATACTTTCCCTTTCTTGGCTGCTTTTTTCTTGAGCCATAAGAGGGAGAGAAAAGGTGATATATATAGCTCTGCTGGAGGGAAATGTGAGAGTTTGAAATCACTGAATGTATGAAAAACTGTTGCCAGGTGACTGTTGTCTGTGAGCTTGCTGAGGTGTGTGTTGGTACATGGAGAAAAATGTAAGTAGGAGTAATGTTTTGTTTAAGTTTACGCCTTAATGAAGATGCTGCATGATTTTAAAATGGTGAGCACTGGGTAAACAAGCAAGAAAAGAAAACACTTTTTCTCATTTAAGATAAAACAGCTCTCTTTTTTTTGCAAGCAGCAATATTGTCCAGAAGGAGGAGTGGTGTAGGCGCAGACCACGAGGGCAGCTTCTGCACTGTCCCCATTCCAGGCATGATGGTCTGTCACAGGGGTTCCGAGACCAGCTGCCACACAACTCAATTTTAACTCGTAGCACCTGCCAGAGCCTGAGTCACTTGGGAAGAGCAGGGTCAGGCGCTGATGGTCCTTTTGACAAGGGGAGGCCCAGGCTGATTCTGGTGACAATCTTGTGTCACATGTACTGAATGTGCTGACATAGGAGCTGAGAGGAAGACAGACACAGGACTCCATCCTGACAGCAGTGGGAGAGAGAGCACAATCAGACCAGGAATAGTCAAGAGCACTGTAAGCCGCTGCCTCAGATCAGCTGCCTCCTCCCTGGCTGAGAGTTTCTGATGCTGGTAGAGAATCATTCCTCCTTGTGCTTTTCCCTCCTCCGACCTAGACCTTCCTAACTGTTCTCACCAACTCTCTTCCAAAGCGCAGCTAAAATCTTCAACTGAATGCAAAGAGAGATATTTGTCATTAGTAAAGCTTTGGAGAATGGGAATCAAATGGGTCCCAGTAGCTGTGAAAAGTGGTGGAGAAGATCAAAAGCCTGAGCTCGGTGAAGCAGAGAGTCTAATGGGAACACCAGGACGAGGAGGAGAGACTGACCTGTGAATTCAGTTTGCATGCACCCTCTCCTTTGCTCCTCCAACTAATTTCAATTACCCAATTGTGGGTAGACCATGGGTGTTCAGATGACACCCGCACCCCAACAGCAACATTTGTACCAGCTCTTGCTGGCTTATAATTGACCTGAGGTCTCAAACATTACTCTGACCCAGACAGGGGAAAGAAACTCATCACGGTGTCTGTCCTTCCCTATACCGCTGGGAGTGCAGGAGAATCAAAGCAAGGAGACAAAGCAAGGTGAGCACCGGACTTTTCCTGGGTCTATAATGTTTCAGGCTTCAGTGTGGGAGGAGGAAGTGCAGGCACCTGGCAGTATTTCCAGCAAAGCTACTGCTGCCTCCCACCAGGCAACCGTATTTGCAGGATTGTAATTATTATTATTTGCTTTTTTTAAAGATCAGTTAAAAAATCCTGAGTAATAATTTACCTCACAAGAAATTGCTCATTATGTCGTTATTCCATCCCTTCTGGTCTTTCAAAACCTTATTTTTGTAGCTAAGCATGAAATCATCTCCCAGAGTTTCTAGAGCAGGTCTTTTTCTATTCATGTGATTGCAAACAGGAAGTCCTTATTCAAGAAGGAAAGGTTATTAAACCAACTGAAGGTCTTTTCTATATTAAAGCAAAAAAAATAAAAACAAGAAAGAACTGTGCCTGCAGTCTTGCCCGGGCAGCATGTGGCGTGGGGTGTGAGCCACGCACGGCTCCAGGTCCACATGTCCTGACTGGATTAGTGCCAGCAGTCAATTTAAAAGTGAATTTGTTAATAATCTCATTTGCAACGTGTTTGGTTATTTTTAAATTTCTGCTTATTGTTTTGGAGTGTCCAGGCTTGTTTTCTAAATGAAATTCAAATAAGTTTTTACACCCTTGAGCTGTAACATTCTGAGATGCTGATTTGAGAGCCATCGTGATGCTGAAGCCATGATTTCAGAATCCTTCCCTGGTGGGCACAGGAACTGCCCCCTGTTTATGCCTCTTTTACCAACTCTAGAGCCTCGGCCAGGCAGCACTGTTTTGGGGGAGGAGTTGATGCTGGCGATCCTGTAAGAGGGAGTCCTATAATTTTTGCCATTTCTTCTATCACCTCCCTATCTTCTGCCATGCCACAAACCGGACCACTTTCTTTTATAAAACACATATTTAGCCACAGTGCAATGCAGACATTTTAGTGATTCTCTCCAACTGCCCTCTCCCGGTGCATAAATTGGCCCAAGAGCATTCCCATTGCCTTTGTGACTTCAAGACACATAGAAATTACCAGCCAGCACTCTGCACACACCCTGGGCATCACTAAGAAATAAAGCAGAAGAGCCATATTAAGCCATCTTATTGGGTGTTATCAAGAAACAAAATGAACTCATTATTATTTCCTTTCTTTTCCCAGTGATTTGCAATTCCTGGATGAAAACTGAAGGATATCAAAAGGTTTCAAGGCAACCCTTTAGAAAGTGGCCTTTTGCTTTCCCCATTGCATCTGCCCTAGTGTTAATTGACTTTGAAAAGGCAGTATATTATCTTTTTAGACAAAAGGAAAGGATAGACCTGATTTGTGAACGCCAACATCCTGCAGCATCAAAGCGCTGTTTAAATCGTGGCCCAGCAGATCTGAGAACTATGCAGGAGAGTGAGACAGAACAGATTTTTTTTTTCTTTTTCAAAAGACAAAACAGTCTTGGAATGAAAGAGTGCTGCTGCCATCTAGAGGGAGCAGTGGTAGGAACCAGAGAGGGACTCAGCAAGCAGGGAATGAGTTTCATTCTCCTCCTGCCCAGCCACTCATTTTCCCTTCATCTGGTGTGAAGACACCACCTTTATTCACCCTTTGTTCTAACATAAACATGGACTTGGTGAGGACAAACGGATGTCATGAAAAGTGGTTCTCTTCTAGCAAGAGGCTTCCCTGAGTACAGACAGGCACACAAGAGTTGGTGTGCATACCCCTGTCATTGTGTGAAATTACTTCGACACTCACAGGATCACATGTGGGTTGCCCTTACACCGCTGGACCCCAAATCGGTGCATCTATTTCTTTCCACGCCTTTCTGATAGTTCTTCTTTACAGCATAATTTAACCATTTCCTTTTTTAAAAAATGTTTTGCCATTCACCTAAATGAAATCGTGGTGATGTTCAGTATATATGAACTTAAAATATCCTAGAAAATTATGAAAACAGGAATAACTATAGCTATAAAAAGAAGCCCAAAGTGGAGACATTATGAAACTTATAGAGCTTATGGGGATGAGGGGCTAAAAAAATAGGGGTGTTGATGTTTCCATCAATATACAGGCCAGGTACAGCAAGAGAACAGTAATTGTTATGAGACTAGAGGCCCAGTGCACAAAATTCGTGCACTGGAAGGGTCCCTAGCAGCTGCCAGCTGCTGACCGGGTACTCTCTCCCTTCCCCCAGCCACCTGCTGCTGCTGCCACGGCTGCCAGCCAGGGCCTTCCTCCCTTCCCCCAGCTGGCCCTGACCCCTGGTCAAACTCCCAGTCGAGGGTACAATTTGCATACTATACTTTTATTATATAGGATGTTATTAATTGCTTTGGACATACAATTGTTTAAGTTAGAACGTAGGTTTCAATTAGAAATAGAATGTACCCACATGCAACACTGGAAGGCAAAGTGCCTTTGTACTGTTCTCAGTATCTTGAGGAAAGGAGTATCTGTGACTTGTAATTCCAATCCCTACATTTAATTTCATTATTTTGTGGTTAATTAAAATTCTATTTGTGACTTTGAGCAAAAAAACAATATTTATTCCCACTGTGCCCATGAAAATCCTATTTTAAAAGATTCCAATTTTTTGTCTATTTTCTCAACAATGTTTCAACAAAGAATAGTTACCTACCACATGAGTCTTGTCCGTGATATAATTGAAACTACAGTTTCCCTTCATCAGACTAAAAAAAGGGAATAGCACTAACCAGTCATTATCATTTAGGATTACATTTTATTTGAAACATGTTTCTGCAACTATTAACTGGCTCTATGATACAGGAAAGCAGTAATTCTATTTCCTCATTTAAAAAAAAAGTCAGAAATTGAATAAATGACCTTTATAATCTCTTTTCACTCTAGGAGTCCTAGTTATATTACGATATAATCATGTGGTTAAAAACTAGGTACAATCTAAAATAAAATGATAAATAAATATGGATAATAAATAAGTAGTATAGAGCCAAAGTTTTACCCAAGATGTTCTCTGATTAGTTATAATTAAGTACTATGTTAATATAGGAAAACCTCTATATGTAATAAGTTATGATGTTAATATGGATAAAATTTATCCTAACAAACTTTTCTATATTGAATTAAAATATCCTTCTTTTTTATTCTGTAATTTTATAATGATGAATCTAGAGACAGATTTTCTTATTTTACCTTTCATGAATGGATTACTAGGCTTCCATGATTTGAGCAATAGTATCTCTTATCAATTCTAAGAAATTTATAGCCATTATTTTTGAAATATTTTATCTCCTCACTTTCTGTGTTCTCTCCTTCTGAAACTTTGATAGATATATGCTACACCTTCTCACTCTCTGTTCTATGATCCTGAAGTCTCATGTTTCCCATCTCTTTGTCTCTTGGAACCTCATCCTGCATAATTTCTTCAGCTGTGTCTTCCAAATCACTAATTTTCTCTTTAGCTGTTTCCAATCTGGTATTAAACATGCTCACTGAGTTTTTAATTTAAAAAAAAACAAATTTTCCATTTCTAGAAATCTATTTTTTCATATTTACTTAGTCATTTTTATTAGCTTGTTCCTTAATCATTTTAAAATATATTTTATTTCTATAAATAAACTAAACATGCTTATTTTCTGTGCTTTCTCTAATACTACCAATATATGAAGGAACTTGATACTACCGATGGTAGCTGATAGCTCTCACTTTCTTATTTTGTTTCTTTTGTGTTTTGGGATTCGGTCTATGAGCTCATATTCCAGAGTATCCATGGGAATTCTTTGAGAATTGACTTGAAGATGGATTTCTTCAGAGCTTACGGTATTTGCTTCTTCCTAAAACACATCAATCTCACACCACTTCAAACCTACCTGATGAGCACTCTGAAGCTAGAAATTTAAAAGAGATCCCTTTCCTTCAAATCAATCCCTAACTTTGAGAGAAGTGATTTCCTTTGCTGTGATAAGAGTGGCAAGGCGAATATTATTATTTCAAGTTTTTATTTCATCTTTGCACCAAGGGTACAGGGCTTTGAAGTCCCATTTTCACATAAGGTCTTTTATTTTAATCCCAATATTAAGCAGGACCTAGACTTTTTCTCGCATTTTCTATGCCCTGTGGGGACATAAAGATTAGGTCTCCTAGACTTGGCAATACTCTCAGAGTGAAAGCTAGCTGTTCACATTGCTCCAGTTACCTGTCCAAGTTCTCACTTTTGCTTAGGTTTTGCCTATGAGAATTTCTTAATTCTTTACCAGAACATTAATGTTTTCTATTGTTTTTAGCCAGAAGATCTGTCAAAGAATCCAGACAACCTGACTCCTAAAAGCAGAAGTTTATTTATATTGAATCTAATAAAAAAAATCTACAGTGCATGCATTGTGTTCTCCATGATTCCAGATACTAAAAGCTCAGCTTCTTGCTACATGTTGCTTAATGATTTCACTGATCTTTCTAAATACTGGTAAATGTAATTATACCACTGTCCCCCTTGAAACCTTCCAATATCAGTCCCTTGCATCAGGATACAATTCAGTCTAACGTGTCTTACAACATGGGTAGATCGGGTCCACCTCTCTAGCTTCCCTTTTCTCTGCCACCAACACCATTCCCATCATCATCATCATTCAGTTCTACTGAGCCACTATTTCTGCTCCATGCATTCTCTTAAACCTTTTCCCGTGTTCATTGCTAGAGTACTGTTCTCCTAGCCTTCCTTCCAGTTTCATTTTATCTGTCCCCTCCTGCAGGAAGCCTTCTCCAAATCCTGGTTAAGTTGTGCCTTTCCTTGGTCCTCCCATGGAGCCTTATACCTCATTCCCTTTCACAGCTTCTGTCACCTTGTTTGTATTTCTGAATCCCCCACTACAACACAGGCTTTTTAAAAGCAGGTATATTTGTCCTTTTCAATTATACACCTGGCACTTACCACAATCCCTGCAACATAATAGACACTCAATGAATATTTTTATATGAAATTAAGTATCTTTTAGCTTTTTCTTCACTGTAAACAAAGGTTCCACTGTGCCTAGGTATTTCTATGGGATTGAGTCATAAATTATTGAGTAATACAAAGACATAGGTATTTGCATTCACTTTAAGGATATTGTTATTTCAGACACTTATTTTTATCCTGAAAAAAAAAGCAATCTTCCAAAATACAAATCTGAAACTCAGTAAATGCTGTTGCCAAGAGGACATCAAATCGTAAAAGCTTTTGGGACTGTATTCCTATTGTCTATGAAGAACGATTTAATTTCTTCATTATAATTCCTGCTGCACTGCAAGGAAACAAGGTAAAAGATTCAGCAGAAGGTCTTCCTAACTGAAATCTTAGGAGACTGCGGTAATTTGACATTCATTACAACAACAGCTAAAATGATTAGAGGTAGACAGACCCTAATCTGGCCCATGTCTAACCAAAGGGAAGAAGTGCAGTGTGACGTCCCTGCAAGTTACATCAATATTACCTTCGTCCTCCTCAGACCCTTCAATCACTTTTTTGTGTTTATGTTTCTAATTCACTGCCTTCAGAATTCATGTGGCATCTTTTTTTAATCAGAATTAACCTAAGAATTTGATTTAGTCAATATTGTACACATGCTATAAAATTATCTGTCAGCTACAAGATTTCAGGCTAAATTTACAGAGACCACTGTGATTTTTTTAAATACAGAAGTAGTTAGTCATCCAACCCTTTGATTTTGATGAAATTAGAGCAAAGTGGTGATTTATAGACATGATACGATTTTGCACAATGGGCATTGATCTTTATAGCAAATGAAGTGTGCCAGGTTGTATTTATCATAAACTACACTGAAAAGATCACAAGAAAATAGATTGCATTTAAAAATCATTAAATCTAGAGCACAGAGTATTGAAAATCCACAATATTATCAGTAACATGGTGGGGTGGTGAGGCATCCCTGGAAACTCTTGGGTATTTTATTCTCAAACTCTTTAAAGACATATACAAAAGTAGAAAAAATAATGTAAGCAAATATTTTAAGTTTCTTTTCATTAGTTATGACCTGTGAGACAATTAATTGAGCTCTTGAGTTAGCTTCAGAATCGTTATTATAAAATTCCTGGGTCTAAATTAAATGGTTAGGCTTTCTCAGATCTTAAATATAGTGATACTTTATAATAAAGGTCTGTGAACCCCCTTTTCCAAGGAAGGAATAAGTTCTTTCTCACTCTCTGATAGTAGGCATTAAATCCCTCTCTTTACAGTGATGTTCTCAATGTATTATTATTGCATCGATATTGTACAGCAACCTAATGCAATCTTAATGGGAATTCCAGTGTAAAGATAAAATCAAACATAATGGTTAAGTGGTTTTTCTGAGATCACCGGTGGCCAAGGGTGAAGCAGAAACTATTCTAGTATCTACATAACTTGTCTCCCATTCCTGAATTTTACCTAATAAATATTCACCATCCTACTGAAGTATAATTGAGTTCTTTTTTCCTTGAGAAGTAACATGCTATTGTATGGCCACTGCTTTCTCAAAAGGTACTTATATTTGGTTTAAAGGGATCTCTGATAATAGACATGAGAGTCTCTTTAAAAGGAAGCATGCTCTCCTTTGAGAGACATGTTCTGTGGGGAGACGTACTGTGAACTAGAAGAAACAAGTTGCTGAAGTGGGTAATGACCTGGACAGGATATTGAAGCCAAAGTTGTTTGTGAATGGAAACAGAGCCAAATGGGGGGAAGTGACTTGTGGCATGTCATTAGTATTGATTTTGGTTACTTTGCTGACCTAAAAGAAGGAAAATACTGTAAGGTGATGAAATGTGCTGATGATACAAAGTAGAAATAGTTAGCCAATACATGGTAGGAAAGCAATAAAACTAACAATGACCTAGGTGGGCTAGAATTATGGGCTGGAAAGTGCCATGTGCTATTCAATTTTGGGTAAGTCTAAATAAAGTGCAATACTGAAGAAAAAGAAACTGAACCTTTGATGGGCCATAGTTATCAAATTGTTTCAGATATTTAGAAACAGAACACTTGTAACATCGGATAATTCCATGCAAGGGAACAAATGACATAAAATATTGGTAACTTGGGGAGATAATATGTTGACTATACACTCTTTAGAAATATAAAAGAAACTATAAAAAAGTTTGAGTCAGCCCCAGGTCAGTGGTTGAGTGTCGACCTATGAACCAAGAGGTAGATTCCTGGTCAGGGCACATGCCTGGGTTGTGGACTCGATCCCCAGTGTGGGGCATGCAGGAGGCAGCTGATCAATTATTCTCTCTCATCACTGATGTTTCTATCTCTCTCTCCCTCTCCCTTCCTCTCTGAAATCAATAAAAATATATATTTTTTAAAAGGTTGAGTCAGGCAAGCTAGATTAACTCCTCAGGATGATAAAATTACTATTATGGATCCAATTAATATGTAACACCATGGAAAATATTTCCACTGCCAGAACGTATATGGAGGGGAAAAAGATTTCAACCTTTCTCACACTTACAATTGCAAACAAAGACTGAAACAAAACAAAAAATCTCCACTGATAAGTCCATGGCAACCTTGAATGTTCCTATTTCCACACAGAGGATTCAGACAATTAAAGAATAATAAGAAGTGTTGGAAGAAATATGAAATACAATGATACAATGTGTGAGGAGGAAAGGATGGATGGATGTGTGTCACATGACCTCTAAAACTGATGTCTCCAGGTTGGCTGTGATTTGATTACAGGCAGATCCAGCCCTGCACATCTCTTAAAGTCACCCTTGTTTGAAGAGCTGTTTTTTTTTTAGAACTGTCCCATCATCAGAATTGTCTTACAATAATTCCTGAGGAACTTGGGTATCTAAAGCCACACATATTATTTAGCTCTTTTTAAAAAAAGTTGAAATCTTCATTCAAAATTTTTTATTTAATTTTTTCTTCAAGTTATTGTGTTCTGTGTGGTGGAAAATAGCTCTTTAAGAAAAGTATGATTGAGCAGTTTTAATTGAAACTATTATCTCATGTTTCTTTTCAAATGTGTGTAGGGGTCCAGTTAAGGGGACCAAGTATGAAATGTTGTGTACAATATACTGCATAAAACGTAGCCCACACTGAATGAAGAAAAGGGAGGTACCTCTTCCTCTCACAGTTGTGTATCAGGAGAAGCACCTTGTAATTGGGGTGGGGGGGGAGCCAGAGGGTCTTGAATGTTCTCAGTCACCCCGTAGCATGACTTGGATATTTCTCATCTTCCCACTTTTGCGGCATGGAAGAATGGAGCAGCAAGTACAGTAATAATAACACCAAAGATTTTTTGAACTCTCACCATGCGGCAGGCAGGAGGGTGAGTAAAGCCAGAGAAAGGGAACTGAGAGTGGACATTTGTCATCGGGATTCACTATTTCTTCAAGAGAAATTCCAAGAGAAGTAAAGGGGTTTTGACCTTAACAGGGTAATAGAATCTTTTAAAGTTTCATGACTAGTCCCCTGAAAATGCATATAAATATAAAAATTTACAAACAATTACAAGAATACACAAACCTCTCTTCAAAGCCCATTCATAGATTGAACCTTCTCATTACAGTGTATTAGGAAACCATGTCTCAGAATGAAAATTTTAACTGAAAGATGATTTTCAAAAACATGTTGGCTGTCGCCTTTGGCATACAGCAGCTTGATATACATAGACTTGGATATACAATACACAAGGGGAAAAATAGACAGAAAACACAAAAAGGGCAGATTACATAATAGCCACCAAAAGTGCCTCAGGGACACTCTGGGAGTCTGACCCTGCATGGCATCATGTTGGCATATATCGGTTTCTCATGACACCACTGAGTTCTTCCTTAAAGAGCTGGCCTCAGCCTATTTTCCCTCCTCTGCAGGTGGCTTGAGTCATCACGTTACTGTAAAGAATGTAATCTGCTCTCCAACTGGGAGCAAAGGTGAATTGAGTTGTGATCTTTCTTCTCTCATGAATAACATCCCCCTGGATGCTTACTGTAATGCCAACACTTCTAGCCTCTACCTCCTCATCCTGTCAGCATCCTGTCGGTGTGTTGGGGGTTGCATCAGCCAAGTGGAGTTCATCCAAGAATTACACATCTAGCAATGTGATATCTGGGGTGATGCTGTTTCTCAAGGAGTCAGTTGAGAATGGCCCACCTGAAGCTTTTCATGCATAGCTATGTCCAAATACCTTTCTTTGATGTAACATTGCATCAGATTAATGGTAGATCTAACCCAGAAGTGAGCAAGTGTGGATAATATTCATGCCAATCAGCTGCTCAATCTGGTGAGTTTAATAAAATAATCAGAGAAACAGAGAGCTATAAGAGCCTCCCCAAAGGGCTTATCTAGCCGACAGATGAGCAGCTCTCCCTTGGGAGCACCTTCAGTGGCTCCCCATGGCCTCCTAAAGGTCAGACTCATCTGCAGGGCCATCCAGGTCCTGGGGGTCTGTTCCTACTTCTGTTTTGTTCTGAAATCTGGTTCCATTTCTAGTCTCATCTCTCCCTGTGGGTCCACTCTTAGCCTGGGCTTAACCCCACTTGCTCTTAGGCAAACCTTGAATTTCTCCCTTCTGCTATCTGTTGCTTTGGGTGTTCCATTCCCATTCATCTTTTTCATGTTCTCATATCAAAATCCCACCCATCCTCTGAAGCCTGACACCACCCCCTCTACCAAGAAATCCTCCTTTAAGCTTCCCATTTTTGTCCCAGGAGAAGGTCCTTGCAATCCTGAGTGAGGCACAGCACAGGCTATGGGTTCAGACAGATCTGAGTTTGGATCCAGGATCTATGCCATTAAGAAAAGTTATCTACCTCTTTAATTATCAGTTTTTTATGTGTAAAATTAGGGTTCTCCAACACATCAGCATATTCAATAAGTGTTCATTTCTTTTTAAAAATTATTTTCTGTCCTTCCCAGTATTTATTTTCTGTCCTTCCCAGTATTTTTTCAGTCTTTATCTCATTCAGTCACTATACTCACTCTCTGTTGTCTCATATGTGTGTGTGTGTGTGTGTATTTGATTTCCCCTACTAGAGAATATTGCTCAAATATCAACTTATTGTAGATGACTTTCCCATGTAACCCACACCATTTGTTTCTATCCTCTTTCTCCACTTTTTGGTGTCACAGCCATTCTCACTATCTAACGACGTGTGTTTGTTTGGCTTCTGTTACCCTCTATATGCAAGGTCCCTAACAGCGGGGACTTTTTCTATACTACTTACTGCTGTATCACCAGCACCTGAACAGAGCCTGGCAGCAAATAGTAAGTACTTAATAATATTTGGCAAAGTAGCAAAGGATTTAATAAGCCCCTTGAGGCTAGTGGTAATTTCTTACCTATGATAAAGCCTCCAGGCTAGAAAGGACATTAAGAATCCCTTTATTGCTCTCAGACAGCGGTGCCCAGAACACAGCCCCTCCCTCCTAATCCAAGGAGATGCCCAGCCCCTCCAAGTTTCCACGCTCTCTATTGCCTCCCTCACTTTAAGGTGCTGCCTGCTGCCGAGAATTCCCTCTCCCTGCCCTGTACCTGCCTGCTGAGCTCCTCCTAAGCCTGCAGAGCCGGTGGCAGGAAGGAGCATGTGCTTTGTAGCTGCACAGAAGTGGGTTGGATGCACTCATTAGTTGGCCAATCTTGGACACCTTACTTGGTTCCTGGGACCTCGGTTGTCTTATTTATAAAGTGGGAATAGCAGAGCCATAAGGTTAAAGATGCTGGATGTAAAGAACCCATCCTTAGTTCCTCATGGTAGGCTGAATAGAAAACTTTAAAATGAAACAAAAACAAAAAGCTTTCCTGTTCCTTTCTCTGTAAAACCTTCTGTAACTCTACCAAGCAAAATTGGCCACTCCCTTTCTATATATTTTAACAAATCTTATAGGTATTTCTACTATATCAATAATGATATACTGATATCAGATTTTCAGTCTGTGTCCTCCATTTGAATTGAGCTGAAGACAGAAGCCATAACTGGAGTGACTTTTGTAGGCTCAACCACTAGCGCCGGGCCTGGCACAGAACGGTCAGCACACAGTTGTTCTTTAAGGAAATGAATCTGGGAGAGTTGTGCCTGCCCTGCTGGGCTCAATGCCTTTACCATTCCTCTGGATTATTTTCCCTCAATGAAAACTTACTCTTAGACTTCATCTCCTCATTTACAGCTTTTCCCACCGGACTTTCCTGAGGTCAGTTAATACAGTCTTGGTGGTTGTTCCTATTGATCTCTATCCGGATGGCATGAATTGCCCTCCAATGTCCAGTTTATTTCTATTAGCTCTCTTTTCTCTATTAGCTACTCACTCACTCATTAATCCCTTCAGCATGCGCTGATCAGTCACTAAACAGAACTAGCAGATAGGACCTCTCTGCTGTTGGGTCATCAAGCACATCGCACAGTTTCTATTAAGCTCTAATTATCCTTCATTTGCAAAAAAATTAAAATAGCCCGGCCAGCATGGCTCAGTGGTTGAGTGTCGACCTATGAACCAGGAGGTCAGGTTCATTTCCTGGTCAGGGCATATGTCTGGGTTGCCGGCTCAATCCCCAGTGTGGGGTATGCAGGAGGCAGCCAATCGATGATTCTCTCTCGTCATTGATGTTTCTATCTCTCCCTCTCCTTTCCTCTCTGAAATCAATAAAAATATATTTTAAAAAAATTAAAATAGACAAAAACCACACTTCATAACATAACGGCCAGCAAGAACCAGTTTGTAATACTAACCAAAGCTTTGTAATGAAAAATGGTCATTGTCAGTTTCCTTGAGCATAAGTAAAAAAGAAAAGAAGAAAAGAAAAAACTTAGTGAATATATTTTCTGATTTCCACTTAATTTTCTAAGATTGGTCTATCTATATTTATACATTTATAAGCAGCACTAGGAGATAAAAATAAGTTAAGTATTGTATTACAACTTTAAATATCATTGTCATGGACATTATTGCCAGTCCTTTTACATTGAAATCTAAGCCCTCAGCATATGATAAACTAAGCAGAGTTAAGAAGAAAAGAAAATGATTCATTTTGGCGCGGGTCTTCCTATCTACTAGATTATCCCTGCTTCCCCCCACCAAAAATGAGAGACATGTCACCCTGACCAGGCCTTCTACAGAACAAACACATTTACAAGACTGACGGTGCAAATGAAACTTGAAACTATCATCCAAATATAAAAAATGAAAATGTTCTCTCCAGACGACAAAGCAAATTGAAAATCACAGGGAGCGGGAGGGCACAAGGGGATCAGCGCTGTCCTCACCAGACCCTGTAGGTCAGAACGCCTAACGCCTCCCTGGGCATGGGCCGCCACTTGGTCTGCACCTCCGTAAAATGGATATAAAAGTGGTGCTCCCCTCCTCATATTAGAGGTGGAAGGATTAACAAAACTGGGCTGGGAATGCATTTCAAGATGCACAGATGAGGGGTAATGGAATAAAGTGTAAAGACTGCTATTCAGAAATGCTCTTTTAAGTGCTCTTGATACTTGGACAGATTTCTCAGGATGCTGGAGGCTTTGTTCACATACATAGGGTGTTTAAAGGCCTCTGCAGCAAAAACAAACAGCTCACTCTTTGGTCTGGACAGCAGAATGAGACCTCAGGCCCTTGCTGCCTGTCCAGGGTGCTATTTCAGGTGTTGCACAGCATACCCACTGGAAAGGCAATGGAGATTCTCTGCTGACCTGCGCCACCAGCACCAGCAAGGTAAGACAAGAGCGCTGCGTTAACATACGGCCGTCCAAAATTCCTACTTTGATTTCTTATTTCCAATTGCTCTACTTGGAAAATCATTCATGTCTTCTCCTTTGGCAGTGGGTAGAGAACTGGGCTAGCGCTGGGAGCCCTGAGTGAGCATCCTGATTTGGCTGATTACATAAGGTAAGTCTCTGGTATGTGAAACCTATGTACCCTCATCTTTAAAATACATGTGTGATCCTATGCCACAGGCTGTTTGGAGGATGACAAAGGAGGACTCTAAAGATGCTGTCGACTGCAAGCACTCGGTATAAGAGGCTGTTAGGAGGAGGTCGGCTATCTAGTGCCTTTTACTGTCATGAGGACTACGGAGAAATCATGCAGTTACCACCTATGGAAAACTGAGTGGTTTCAGAGTGAAAAGAAGTTTTCAGAAAACACATAAACCATGGTCTCACAAAATGAATAATGTAGTCCACTTCCCCAAAAGAAATCCATTCTATGAACACTTGAGAATCCTATCATTATAGGCATGGTATGTGGGCAATGGTGATAGGTCATCCTGGAACTCTGTAATCAGAAGAAAGGCATGAAACAATCATCTTGTCCATTCCATTATGTGGCAAAAGGAAGATACGCTAACAGATGCTGGCCCTGCAACGGGCAGAGAAATGGCACACACAGGGAGTGTGGCAAGGACAGCAGGTCACAGCCACACTTTCTTGCACAGATAGAAACACTGTCAGCAGAGGCAGCAGCAGCACCTCCGATTTACAGAACAACGATAAATATAACTAGAGGGACAGATGAAATTGGAATACTGAGATGCTACTGGGTGCTCCTGCTACTGTCTGTGTGTTCATAACACACTAATCAAATCATCGAGAGTGACTGCTTTCCAGGCCATAAATATTTTCTGTAGCTGCAGAAACACAATGCAGCTGTGTGTTTCTGTGATAAGCCCCTCACACAGAAGGCGGACCCACAAGCTCACCGAGAGAGGATGCAGGGGCTGATGGTGGAGAAGGAAAGAAAGTGGCTCCTCCTCACTCCACCATTGGCTCAGCAAGGGCCAGATATAACAAGATGTATGTACACGCACAGCACCTTGCTGATAGGGAAGAAAAGCAATCCCCAGGCATTACCTCATTGCTCCGCATCATACCCCCAGGGAATAGAAAGCAAGTATTATCCAATTTTGCAGGCACTGAAAGTGAGGTTTTGATTGGCTGAATATCCGGGTAAAGGTCCCAGAGCAAGTCTGTGTATTATGGAGATTAGAGGCAGTTCTCCAGCCTCCCTTTGCAATACTTATTACTTAAGCACACTTTAAAACTCATTAAAATGGCAAGGAAATGTGCTCATAGAACAATGCCAAGTGAAATAAAAAGGAAAGCAAGGATGGAAAACTTCACATTCAATATTAGTCTTAGTTACATAAAATGCATATGTTTATAAAATTGGACTTGCAGGCAGCCAATATTAGCAGTAGTGACATCTGGATTATAGAATTAATGGTGATTTGGGTTTTTTCTTCATGCCACTCTGTATTTTCCAAGTTCTGAATTATGAGCAATAAAATTTTTGATGAGAAAAATAATTCACATTGAAAAATTCATAAAAAGGCTTTATAGGTGATAAAAATGTGAAAGTATCCGTCAATACCATTTGTAAGAGTTTCTATACTAGATATGATGGGTGTTAACAAAGAAAAAGAAAACGTTTCTACAGTATTCTCTTTTGCTTCCTACATTGGCCAAAAGTTTGTTTTCCTAAACTACAGCCCTAATCAATGGCATCTTACTCTCTCTTAAGTCCAAACTACCAAACTCAATGTTCAGCCTAGAATGAGACCACAGACAAACCTGTCAGTTGCTCTTTGACTAGATCCTTAGTTACTCTATGTGTGTTCCATTCTTCAAAACATTTCATTCATTGGGGAAAGGAGTGTTTTCAACTATTGGTGTTGTGGAAACTGGATACCCATATGCAAAAAGAATAAAGTTATACCCTTACCTTATAGCATACACAAAATTAAATCAAAGATCTAAACATTAAGAGCTGAAACTGTAAAACTGTTATAAGAAAACAGAAAAATACTTCATGATGATGGATTAAGCAATGATTTTTTGGTTATAACACCAAACGCACAGGCAACAAAAGAATACATAAATATTTAAATGTTTTATGCAGTAAAGGACTTGACATCAACAGAGTGAAAGGCAACCTGTGGAATGGGAGAAATATTTGCAAATTATATATCTGATAAGGACTTAGTATTCAGAATATATAAAGAACTCCTCCAACTCAATAACACAGAAGCAGGATCTCAAAGTGACATTTGTCCAGCCATGTTCATAGCAGCATTATTCACAATAGTCAAAGGTATAGAGCAACCCAAGTGTGCAGCAAGGACTAAGATAAATGGATACACAATAGAATATTAATTGGCCTTTAAAAGTAAGGAAATTCTGACACACTAGACAACATAGATGACCTTGAAGACATTATGCTAACTAAAATAAGTCAGGCATAAAAGGCCAAATGCTGTATGATTCTACTTATGTGAGGCAACATTGCCCTCATCTGAATCCTAACTGTAGTCCAGAACATAGCAAAGTGCTTACAAAGCACTTTTTCATTTAGCATATTATTGGGTACTCAGTAAAGAAGTATAATATCCATTGTAAATATATAAAATTTGGCTGAGAAAAGTTATGCAACATGTGAAGGTCAAACCACTGTCAGGCAGCTGACCATCTAGTCCATGGCTTCGTTTTAAAGGCAGCTGCCCAAAGTCCACAGGATCTAACTTTTGGCACTAATTATGCACTTCTTTGAATTATTTGTTATGTTATAAGCCATTTTTTTATATTTCTACTAAGCTATAAATTCCTTGAGTACAGGGACTAAGTCCTAAACATGTTTGTAATCCCAGCAACCCCAAGCATATATTCAATTAATTCTTGTGGGATTAATGAAAGAATAATCTGTGAGCAATTTCTATAACAACAGATGGACGGACCCTACTAACAAAAACACGGTAGTAACCACAAAGAGACACTGCATTCCTAACTGATACCAACGCACGTCCAGATTGAAATAATATCCAACCAGTTAATTCATGTGAAGAAAATGTTGCTCTGAAACATCATAACTGGCTTTAGCTGAGTAATACTCAATGTCTGCATTTGCCTTAACTCCTCTGCCATTTACTAGATGTGTTATTTTAGGCCATCATTCTCAATGTTTTGATAAGGGTTATCATCACATTCTTACTCATTCATTTCTGCAAAGTATTTTATCCTGTTTCTACTTAAGAAAGCCAAACAAACCAATGTTTGCATTTCTGACTTTTTGCTAAATAGCAGCATCTGTGTCTTAAGCCCAGTCCATTTTATAGCAGTTGGTCTCTAAGTTGGACCTGGGTAGAATTTCTGGGTCTTTGCTTTTCTGATTCTTAACATTTACTTGAGATTTAATTGCAAATGTACAATATCAGCAGCATGCTATGTCTACTGATATAATCCACAGCATCCTGTAGACATACAGATTTTGTGTTCAGTTACTTTCCTGGTCTCCATAGATTGCCAGTTCCTATCATTAACCAGATTTTCCTTTATTCGCTACTTTCAATAATTACACTCTAATAGACCTTATGAGGACAGAGTAAAGATGACAGAATGCATTGCCAAAGCAATCCATGCTGTTTCAATGACAAGCTGAGGTCCTGTGCTGCAGTCACTGAACGTGGACATTTCCACACACTTTCTCAACCTCATGGTGACCCCTTCAGCCTAATAGAGGCAACCTGCCTCTCAGTTACCCGAGAGCTTTGACATTGTCCACATCAGTGACAACTTACGGGGTGCAAAGTTCTCTGCCAGGGGGTCATGCCTGTGTGTTAGCCTGTCACTGTCTTGTATGATAATGTAATGATGCGGTGTGGATCAGAAATGATGGGAAACATAGTAATTAAAGATTCTCCATGTGTTTTCCTTGACTCAGTACTCAACTCCTCTACCACTTTAAAATAGTGTCCACCCCCAGGATTCTGGCTGATTGTCCCAAGGCATGGTGGAAAGCAGAAATGTGATTTGGCATTGTAACGAGATAGCTCCCAAACCACAGCTCCCGGGCCGAGGCTACGGGAGGCATATCCACCCGGAGCACACCCTTGGCTTTCCACACGTGTGTGCGTGCAATGGTTCGGAGGCAACTGCTCTCAGAGTTTGCGTTGAGTTCGCTCCTTTGCAGGGAGCCAAGGCAAGCACTGCACACCAAGGAATGAAAATCTTGGCTCAGGAAATAACAAAGGTCTTTTCTGTTTCGTAGCCAAAGAGACTGAAACTCAAGAAAGATGGGGAGAAGTGTACTTTAAACAATTTGTAGCTATTTTGCTTGATTTTCCCTTGGAGCAATAAATAACTGTGCTCCCTACTGCTGGTATTGTATCAAGCTCAGTTTATTATAACAGTGCATTATGTTCCATGCAAGACAGCATCTTTGAGCTTTCTTTGCGTGTTTCCCTACTACAATTTAACTCTGTGAGGAGCAACACCAATGTACCACCGGGATGAAGAAGAAATAGCAGAACCTGCTGCTAAATGCCACCACCTGAATGTGGAATCCAACCTCCGCCCCAGGAACAAAGGAATGCCACATTGGCCTGTTTAGTGAAAATTAATGTGGTGACAAAGATAAGCAGGAGCCGCTAGATTAACAAGCACTCCCTGCTGATGATGACCTTTGTCACTAAAAAGCCCAGAACAAGAGAAAATTATTTCCAACATAAAATACCGCCCCACCCACCCACCCTCAATCTCCTGAACACAGAAGAGGAGCAGCAGTGGGAGAGAGGTCTCTGAAGATGGGCCTGTCACTTTGGTTTTTATTGAAGTGTGATGTTATTTGATTCTCTCTGTAAAAGGCAGAGGAACCAGGGAATGTTGGCCCATTGATGACATAACGACATGAGTTGCAACTCACTAGGATCACTGTTCCTCACATCATGAGGCCTATGACATGGAAGTTGATTTATCTGCTCCCAAGGCCTGGTCTCACAATTGTTAACAATACAATTATACGGTGAACACTCATACTCATATTCAAAGCACTTTTTTAAATTTCCATTTTTCATTTGCCCCTTAGAGAAAAAAAAACACAGAGAAGTAGGTAATTTTCTTCCTCGTTTCTACTATAAACAGACCGCTGATATGAAACTCTTTAGGTACCTCCATTTTCCTCACTATAAAACAGGGCATTACAAAGCTTTAACTACTCACTGGCCTGTGTTCATCCCAATCATGGAAATAATTGGAAGACGCTTTTCAGATTCCGAAGGATGAGGCCGTCTGCGTTTCTCATTCAGCAGCCTATTCCTTTCTTGTATGAATTCATTTGCATGAAGGATGTCAAAAGGAGACCTGCCAAGGTGGAAACCTAGGAGTGTGTGAGCGAGTGCACTGCCCAAGCACTACATAACCACCACACAGCAGAGCACCTGCACCCGGGCCCTGCAATCCTCCCTGTCTGCCCAAGTGTTGATAGCAAAATCCTCCACCAGGAAGAATCCATCTCCTCAAAAGACAAGAGGGTCCCAGAATGGGTCCCAGCAAGAGGCCATTGCCGTGAGGGATGGGGCAGGCGCAGCACTGAAATCCCTCCTTGCCACACGAAACCAGTAAATCTAGCTGTGAAGACAAGTCGAGTTGAGTTGTGGGGGGAAATGTTCTCGGCTGAAAGTCCCCGAGGGCTCAGTAAAGGTTTTCATATTAATAATAGTTTACAGGTGGAGTCTTTCAAGTTAGACATTTTAAGCTGTCCTTTAGTACGTAGCATAATAAAGAATGTTGTGTGACATGGAAAGTCATATAAGTGGTGTTTGGATAATTATTTCATCACTTTGCATCCAGAATTTTGAAATGCCATAGTCTTTCCTCACTTCTTCTGCAATAAATCATTAACAAAAAGTAAGTGGTTTCACAAATAAATGACTATATCTATGACTACTCTCCCAAAATCAATTACACATTTATTGACAATTCTGCATTTAAAGGTTCATTTCACCTTAGTATTGATATTCTGTCTCCCATGCCATTTCATTCGATTTAAAATTTTTCATTCTTTGGAATGAACTGTAAGAAAGTTGCTATTAGAACGTGGCCCCGTTTCATAGTTGGGCAATGCAACTCAATATATTATATTTTTATTAATTGCTACAATCACTAAAGTTTCTTGTTTGTATGCTCAGCAAAATTAAAGTTAGGAGTTTTTGGCTTCCTTTTGTAAAGCAAGAATTTCTGGCTTCTACTGAAAGACATCTTTTAGCTGCTCTGTAAAATGGAGCAATATAGAAAAGCTTACTTCCTTTGAGCCTTCACACAGACTTGAGTCAATGCAACAAGAATTTTTGAGTAACTACAAACTGCCCAACCCTGGGCAGAGTGCCGGGGATCGGAGAACTAAAATAGAACATTTGCCCCAGCTGGTTTGGCTCAGTGGATAGAGCGTTGGCCTGCGGACTGAAGGGTCCCGGGTTCCATTCTGGTCAAGGGCACTTGCCCGGGTTGCGGGCTCAATCCCCAGTGACGGGTGTTCAGGAGGCAGCTGATCAATGATTCTCTATCATCATTGATATTTCTATCTCTTTCTACCCTCTCCTTCCTCTCTGAAATCAATAAAAATATATTTTAAAATAAATAAAATAAAATAGAACACTTGTCCTTATGAAGTTTACAGTCTAGTGAGAAAGCAGATAGACACATGGAAAGTCTCAAGATAAAGCAGTGTGACTCCCAGCCTGTGAGTAAGAAAAGGGGCATGGAGGGTCAGTCCAATGGGGTGATTTAGGGAAGGACGCTTAGGCGAAATGTTAACCTTTCTTAACATGAAGATTTTATAATGGAATATAACACATAAATGAATGTCGTGGTCAGTTTGGGTGCTAAAACCAAATGCCATAGACCAGCCGTGGGCAAACTATGGCCCGTTTGAAATGAATAAAACTAAAAAAAAAAGACCGTACCCTTTTATGTAATGATGTTTACTTTGAATTTATATTAGTTCACACAAACACTCCATCCATGCTTTTGTTCCGGCCCTCCGGTCCAGTTTAAGAACCCATTGTGGCCCTCGAGTCAAAAAGTTTGCCCACCCCTGCCATAGACTGAGGGGCTTAAACCACAGATACTTATTTCTCCTGGTTCCAGAGACTGTAAGTCCAAGATCAAGGTGCAGATGACTACTTCTTGCTCAGAAGGTAGAGTGATAAACTCTGGTGTCTCTTCCTCTTCTTTCAAGAGCATTAATCCCATCACTGGGGCTCCACTTCATCACCTCATGCCAACCTAATTACCTCCCAAGCCCTCAGCTCCTAACACCGTCACATTGAGAATAGGGCTTAAATATGTGAATGGGGGGAGGTGAAGTGGTAGAGACACAAACATTCAGTCCACAACAGTGAGCATGTCCAACTGTATCAAATCAGCTAGCAATTTAATAAAATCATGACCGCAATAATTCAGCATGTGACTGTGAAAATCTCCATGGGAGCGTCAACATGTGGAAGAGTCAGTCCATTCTGTCTGAGGCAGATCACTACACAGTCACCGCACAGCCTCAAAGGGAATGACACAACCAGGGGAAATACATAGGCTTTTATCTCCACCCTATATTAATGCTGTGATGCCATAAAAATGGTAATAATTGTAAATGCTGGAGCAGGCCAGACCAGAATGGCAGGGTTTTACTGCCATCTGCTGGCAGCACTCATGATGACCGTCAGTGAGGGTACTGAATTCTACCTGCAGGCTTGGCTCTGCCAGCAATAACACCACAGGTGGAGGAAGGTAGTTATCATTAGCTATTTTATTAGAGAACATACATTTAAAACTCATTTTCAAACCTTTTTGTATTGTGTTCCAATCATATCAGGAAATGTTAATGATATTTTCTTAGTAAGTTTCAAAATGGTAACCCTGGAACTAAACACATTTTTCATTCACACATCTCTTGAAATTTTTATGTATACCTTGTTATTCTCAGCACAAATTAATAAGATACACTATAGAAAAAAGGCTGTGTTTGCCATCAGGTTTTCAATTAGCTAAAATGAGATATTGCTGGCACTTGAATGAAATAGACTATATTTCATATGTGGATAAACAAAACATTTAAATGCCTTTTCTTTATCTTGGTTTGAAAGCAGTTTTATTCCAGCAGATCCATACACTATGTACTTCTCTAACTTTTCCTGAGGCCTTCCTTTAACTATAAAACCATTTATGGCAAAATAAATAAATAAAATAAGTAAACCAATTGTTCCATTACTTGCTAGTTTTCATTATATACTGAAACACCCATTCAGCATTTTTATCTGCTAATGTAACAGAAACTCATCTGCTCAGTGAGATTTATTAGTTGTTGTTGTTTTTTTCACATGTTCACAAGATATTGTTGCACATTTTGCAGTGGGTCTTTATTATCTAGTAATGATGGCTTGCAAATTAAATTAGTTTTTAATGGCGTAGTTAAATTCTAATTTATGTTTTGGAGCTTTGTTTAATTCATTTAGTTATAATGCAATCGTTTTCTTGCTATTTCCTTACATTACATAGAAAGAACAAAAGAATGGTGGGCTCCTCTCACCACATTCAGTTGCTTTGGCATTATTAAATTGTGTGTCTAATTGCATTTCCCCCAAGAAACTTTCAAAACAATTGCAGTCCTATCCTTTGGACAAAACTATCTGGTTGCTCAGCATTCTGCATAAGTTGAGGCAAGCTATTACCGCAAAGCAAAGGGTTGACTCGATATTGTACTTCCTCATCCTATATAATAAACGGCTAATATGCAAATAGACCAAATGGCAGAACGACCGGTTGCTATGATGCGCACTGACCACCAGGGGGCAGGTGCTCAATGAAGGAGCTGGCCCCTGGTGTTCAGTGCACTCCCACAGGGGAAGCACCACTCAGCCAGAAGCTGGGCTCATGGCTGGCGAGCGCAGTGGCGGGAGCCTCTCCCACCTCTCCATGGCAGCATTAAGTATGTCTGACTCCCAGGGGTCGCAGGCCTAAGCCATCAGTCAGACATCCTCTGAGGGCTCCTGGACTGCAAGAGGGTGCAGACCGGGCTAAGGGACATCCCCCCCCGAGTGCATGAATTTCATGCACCGGGCCTCTAATACTCATTATAACCCTACTGTGCTGTGTAATGTACGGGGCAATTATTCCTTTGCAACAAATTCCTTCCCTGTGAGCTCTGGTTCTTTCCTGAGCATTCAGGAAAACTGAAACCAAAAGTGCTCATTAGCGGCACAGAAAGTAACCTTTTATAATGTCTACTTGCATTTTCTTCCCTCTCAATCAAGAGGGCTTTCATAAACCTGGCTGCAATCACCTTTTATAATAATACCCTTTCATTGGGGTCCACAAGTCAAAGGCAAAACACCTTTAGCAAATTTTAATGTTTTAAACCAGAAACTGGATTATGGGTTGCATAGAAGTAAGTGATGTGGTTGGGGATTTCCTGAGCACACTAGACCCTACCTCCTGTGGGTTGTTTTCCCAGGAGGACTGAAGCACACAGGTGGCATTTTAATGAGGACTATCGGCATCCCTGGCTTTTTAAGTTCCCATCCAAATAAGGATCACCTCTGAAGCCCATTCTTCCTTTTTTTCTAATGAGAAAAATAAATCTCATATCCCAGATAATCCTTTCCTTCCAACTGCAGTTTGGGTGTGCTTTCCTGCATAGGGTTCTCAGGAATTTCTAGGTACAACACATGGAAGCCAGAGGTGACCTGGTTATGGACTCTGCTGGTCACCCTGACCACCATCTTTTAAACTCTTTATAGTGGCCCCTAACGGAGAAAGAATCTGGTTATCAGCAAACTGTTTTCTTATCCTAGAAAAGCAAATCATCACACCAGAGCTACTGTGTAGGAACCAGGAATGGCAACTTCACGAAGGAAGGTAACACTGGAAGAAATATTTTTCCATATTTCTTATAAAGATAAAACAAGAACATGTACTGTTGGGCTGAGAAGGAGGCTGACTTTCCAGTCTATACTTTCTACTGCTTTCATTTTTTCCCTTCGCCTATTAAATAAGAAGCCTGCTAAAAATAACAGTGTGATGTAGAGATGTGATATTACTTCAGATTTTAAATCAGTTTAATAGTGTACCTGTGAAAGGATAAGGAAGAAATAAAATGGGATCTCAGGATCCTGTTACATTGAAAAACAATTCTCTGAGACACCAATGGAGAATAAAATCTGCCTTAACGTTAATTCCCGTGCTCCCCTGTCTGAACCATAATCCTTAGTATCTTCTGGTCCCACAGTTTGCTGCTGACAATGACTAGCACAGCATCTACAGAATGGATCCAAGATTAGAAATTGGTCCTTGAAATTCACTTTTTCAGGAGAGCCATCTACACTGAAGTGAGCCGGGAGAATAAAAAGAATATTTGTAGAAAAAATAATTTGCTACAAAGCTCTTGCCCCTGCTCTCACCACTCTATACTGCTGTCTATTGCTTAGGAGCTGAGTGCTAAGAGTAGATTTTGACTCACAATCAACAGTCTTTGTTCACCCCTTTCTATAGTTCACCAGGTGTTACATAATGCACCTCACTTTTGGCCTAACCCTTATTGAAGCAACCAATGAAAGCATAAATAAGTGGAACAACAAATCAATCTCTCTCTCTCTCTCTCTCTCTCTCTCTCAAATCAATCAATCAAAAAAAAAAGAAGAAAGAAAGGCTCATGATTAGGGGTTCCATTGTGTTCCTCAAAGAGATGTTAAAGTCCTAACTCCACATGTTTCAGAATGCAACCTTATTTGGAAATAGGATCATTGCAGATGTAGTTCATTAAGAGTAGATCAGACCATGTTAAAATGAGCCCTTAATCCTATATGCCTAGTGTCCTTATAAAATGTAGGCACAGGGGGAGACGGCCATGTGACCACCGAGGCAGAGGCGGGAGTTATGCAGCTGCAGTCCCAGGAACACAAAGGATTCACAGCCACCACCAGAAGCTAAGAGACAAGGAATGCTTCTACCTCTCACAGCAGGAGAATGCCCCTGTTGACATCTTGGTTTTGGATTTCCAGCTTCTAGCATGGTGCAAAAATAAATGCCTGTTGTTTTAAGCCCTCCTAGTTTGTGGTGCTTTGTTACAGAAGTCTAGGGAACTATTCCTCCACCCCCCTTTTCCCCCCTCCCCCCGCCAACTACCAGAGGCTTATCCTGACCTAAAATTAACCTTGCCAACAACCACTTCCCTTTCCCAGGGGTCAAAGGTACTCAGAAGCAATTACGGGTTTGTTTTACTCATATTACACGTGCATTGGATCCCATAGACTTGCTTGAAAAGCTAACTATCAAATGATAACATGGAGACATGGTTTTAAACTTTAAATAATTTTCATAAAATATGAACGTTTGAAACATAATCTGTTTAACTAGGATATACCCATTTGGCTGAGGTGTACTGTTTTTAATGTCATTAAGTTTTGTCTTGGAGGTGTCTTCATTTTTAATCTCAATAAGTTCATATGTTTTATAAATGATGCTATTTTGGCCATGAAAATAAACACACAACTGGGAAATTTTGTTTGGGCTTGAAGAAAATCAGGGTGATGTGTGTGTGTGTGTGTGTGTGTGTGTGTAAAAGTTACTGAATATATATTCAGTGAGTATAAAAGTTTCAATAAAAAGGGTTAGCTTTTTATTTATTTTTCAAAGAAATTTGTATTTGGAAGATACAGAAAAAAAGACTAGCTTTAAAGATATTTAGTTGTGAAGAAGACTTGGAAATTTAAAACAGAAGACTCATAAGTGTGTCACTGTCTGCTTTGAGTGTGCTGTGGTATTAGCGTTCCCCACACACAACAGGCTCAGGAACTGGCTGGCTTTTTCCTAGATTATTTAGGACATGCAAACTCCTCCAATGCTTATCCTCAGCTACTTACACCCATGAATAAACCCTAGAGTATCTTCCAAGCTTTTTAAAAATATATTTTTATTGATTTCAGAGAGGAAGGGAGAGGAGGAGATAGAAATACCAATGATGAGAGAGAATCATTGATTGGCTCCCTCTTGCATGACCCCTTCTGGGGATGGAGCTTGCAGCCCAGGCATGTGCCCTGGACCGGAATTGAACCTGGGCCCCTTTGGTCCATAGGCTGAAGCTCTACCCACTAAGCCAATCCGGCTAGGGCTCTTCCCATCTTTTTGAACTTGCTTTAAATTAAGAAGAAATGTATCTTTCATTGTAACTCAGTACAAACAAACCTCTCTATATACGTATTTGTATGAATATATAATATATAACTGAAAAGAACAATTCCCAAAGCCATACCTGTCCTTATTCCTTGTGATATACTCTAATAATTTCCTTTCTATCCTATTTCATACCTCCATCCCTTCTCTATTTTTCTCCTAAGAATTCCAAGGAGTGGTCTAAAGAGGACCTGTTCCTGCAGGATTTCCTGAGGGTTTAGTAGATTATCACAAAACCCTGGAAACCCTTCAGACTGGAACCGAGGATAGTCTCATACTTGGAGAACCACTTTTAAGTGGAATTAAACATGATTTTTTTCTGTGTATAGAAAGGGTTACCTGGGGTCATCAAAAACCAAAACCCACAAATACAAGGTCATAATCCCCCAGATTATCTAATATCATCAATGTATAATCCTGGCCCAGCCAGTGTGGCTCAATACCTTGACTGGAATCGAACCTGGGACCCTTTAGTCTGCAGGTCGACACTCCTATCCACTGAGCCAAACTGGCTAGGGCTGAGCCACTCACTCTTGCTAAGTAGGTATTAAGACCAGCTGCTTCTGCAGTGCTGAAGGAGGGCCTATGCTATAAACATGTAAATGTAGCAATCTTTTCAAACATTATTTTCTATGTGGGTATCCTCTGAATTTCCATGCCCTCCACCCTAGTTACAGCTCTGCCCTTGACATTTGTTCCATTGGCATTTGAACTAAAGTATTATTGAAAGGGATCAAGGAGGGGGAGGAGGGATACTTGTGAAATCATTAAGGAAATAAAAGATAAATCTAATTGATGCTAAAGAGAGACTTCCAGGATCACCAACTACCATCAATCCACTAAATTTCAGCTTTGCCATCAGCTCTTCCATGAACATGCAAAGCCATCTGTTTCGAAGAGAGAAGTATTGCAGGGCACACCTATTGGCCAGAAGGCAAGAGCTAGCTAAGTAAGAACACTGTCAAATTGCTGGACAACTATCTTAATAAATCATGGGGGAGGGGAGGGGAGGGGGAGAGGGGAGGGGAAGCAACACTGTAGCAAAACAGTGCAGAACTTAGCTCTCATATTTGCCTGGCTGTGCAGTGGGGAGATACAACCCATGTTTGTTGCTGATTATCCCATTAAGAGCTTTCTAGCAACTTTCTTTTCTTTTCTGAAGCCAGTTGGTATTCCACAGAACCACAAAAAGGTTGTTCAGACTGACCTTCAGTAACTTTTCAGCTGTACAAAGAACCCCTAGACAATGTCAATGTCTGAATACAACAGCAAGAGGAAGGGAGGGGGGAGGCAGCTGGAGGGAAGAGAAGAATGCACACAGCAGGGGAGGGGCTTAGCTGGAACAGGTCATTGTGGTCCTCAGTCAATGCCGGGAAAGGACAGTGTGGTAGGAAGACTATGATGGGTCGTGAGGTGACAAGAGGACCAATCCCTCCTGAGTCTCTAAAGACCCCGCAACTCTCCAGTCACTATTTTACTTTATGAAAACAGAAATCCTCCATTCCCATCTCATGCTATCATGCCCGCTTTTTTGATGGGGGTGCGGGGGTGGGGGCACATAAAATAAAATCACCTACCTTCACCTGGGAGGGGAAGGCAACAGCTTCCCAATTATGTCAGCCCATATTACAGAGAGGAGAAGAGAAGGGACACGGCTGGGTTCCAAATAAAACAGTTTATGTTCTCTTGGAGTGCAGAGTCAGAGAAAGAAAGTCATGTAGTGACCCTCAAAACAAGGCCAAAGGGCTATGGGGAGACTTGATAATGGAACAGTTCACTGGAAGAGAGCAAAGGGCTTAAGTTCCCAGGTTACAAAAGCAGTTCGAAGAGAAAGCATTGTTCCACGCCACAGCCATGCCACAGGCCCAGGTCCTGCTTTCTTCTGCACACTGAATTGTGTTTCCACATCTATTGTTGTAAATGTTTCAGGGCCACAGGAGGCTAGAGAGCCCAGTTTCTGGCACGGCTGGAGAGCAGATTGTTGGGGGACCAGGGGCACCTTCCCTGAGGAGTGAGCCCTTTTTCTCAACACTCCCATTGTCTCACCACCCTTGGAAGCTAAGAATGCAGAGCCCTGCCATTCTGCCGTAATAGGCTGTGATTAAACCTTGGCTGAACTGTCCCCCCACAAAACAAGGTATCACATAAAGTACCCAAAATCAGGCGTATTTGGGGAAAACAATCACTCACTTGTTCAAGCAAAAAAAGGTTTCTAGATCTAATTGTCACCTGCAGTGCACACCACACAAAGGTCTCTGACTACAAGGCAGAGTTGTATAAATAGCATGACAAACAGCTGCAGATTTCAATTACTCCATGATCATCAGTGTATAGAATAAAGAGGCAATTCTGCAGAGGAGAAACCACAGGGAATACATTGGACTGACAACTGCCTGGAATTCAATTTGCCGAAGTGATATTGAAATATGGGGGAGAAGTCGCGGTGTGCTGATTAAGTTTCAAGCTGCTGCATTACTAATACTGTCTCATGAACCTGGATGCTCTGTTATCACCATAGCAACATGATCATCAGAGCAATCCTGGAAACAGGCTACACCGCTGACTGTTCATTTACATTTGTGATAAATGCTGGAAAAGTCAGGTACATTAATAAGCCAGGTCTCTCACAGAACCTGGCATCCTAGAAAAATTGCAAAGAGCAGAAAATATTGTTTTTTCTATACTCTCAGTTATTGGACATATAAACAAACAAATACGTAAGAAAGATAAATGAATAGGAGAGCCAAATGTTCACCCCAGAAGAAATAAAAGCAGAAAATTTGTTTTCTGTTGTTATATTTAGATTTGCTCAGGGTACCTAATGAGAAAACAATACAGACCTGCATACACACACACACACAAGATCACTTAGATCACTTGACAGCATTAAATTGTTGGTACTTACATCACATAGATGTGCAAAAAAAGCTCTGCATGGCTGAAGTTTTACTCTACTGATATTTACTGTGCTTAATAAATGAATGATATTACTTGAAGCATTTTTGACAAACTGGACTTATTAATTTGACTCATTATACAAAATGCTCATTCTCAAAATATTTATTTTGATTTCCTTAACTTTTTAACTGTTGATTTCAAAGTAAAAGTAAAATATAGAAAGAATAACATTTCTGTCTTTTTATTTTTACTAAGATCTGCTCTTCTGATCGAGGATTAACATAGAAATAGTGGAATCTGACTTGGGAAATATGCTACTTTTTTGCAAAATTAATCAGATGAGAAAAAAATCTCAGAGCTAAATTTTAAATTGCTTGCTTTTTCAGAAACAGCAAATGGCTATATCTCCTCTGGAAGTACGAAACATTGTATCTTTATTTTTCAAGTATTTCCAGACAGTGTCTTCTGTTTCCATGGACTGACACCTTCCTCTTTTGACCTCTGTCTGTCCAAAGGCTACATAGCATCCCTGGCAACGGGACAATCTCTCGGCTTATGTGATATTACAAGTTGACGTTGAGAAAAGTTTACTCTTATGCACTATATAGGAAAACGATCTGTTTCCCAAACGCTTTGCTCATTGCAGTTCAAATAAAGTTCACTCCTAGCGGGATACTACAATAAAAATATCCAGAAGCAAAGACGTGGTGCAATGCATTGTTACATTATTAGCACCCTGTTTAGAGGGCTGCTATATTGTGTTACTATAATACAGGAATACAGTTGTTTTATTAAAAAAAAAACCTGTATCTCACGTGAAGGAGCAGTGAGTTACAGACATTTGGAAAGGAAAAGTAACAGCACCTCTAATGACTCCATCTGCCTCTTTCAGACTTCCCTCCCAGCTTGTATTACAATCTACGCATGCGCTGCCCATACACATCTCCTATCACTTTGATTTCCTTCTCCTCCAAATGCTTCCTTATTCTTTGGAAAATATGAATGTGCAGAGAAAAACACAAGGGACTTGGGTTAAGTTCAGCTTGAGTTGAAAGTCAATTTACAGCTCTCTAACACTAGGCAAGTCTGTCATTTGACTTTATGCATCTAATTTTCCTCATGTGTGAATGGGGATTACAACTAGCCCACACAGCTGAAGTTCAGATGAGATCAGAAATCATATGTTGAGTGTCTACCTGTGAGCACCTAGTTAAGGTTAGATCCTTCCTCCTGTCTTCCTTCAGTGTACCTGACCATTCCATCATGTTCACCTGTTCAGCAAAGTGCCCTTCAGAGCTTTTCTCTCCACTATTCTTCATAAAACCTTTCCTGACCAAATCTCTCAACCATGCCACTAACCCTAATGCCCATTAAGCCTCGTCCATCAGCTGGACACGTTGGTTGTGCCCTGTTGCCTTTTTCACTGCAGACTAATGTTCCCAATCATCCTTTCCTTAATCCCCTCCCTCCTAGCCCTTCCTTGCTTGCTATCGCCGAATCCCTCTCCCTGGGAAAATCCAGGTCCCTTCCTCTCCAGCAAGACAAAGAAGGTTGGGAGGCTTCACAGGAAGACAGTGTCCAGTGGAAAAGTTACCATCTTAAAACTCTCTGGAAATCCCTGGTAGATTTATGCAGGCACAACATAGCAGGAAGAGGAAGTCAGAATCTAAGGCAGTCTGGGTCCTGTCCAGCCCTGGTGACTAAGAGAAGATGGGGAATAGTGGACTAAAAAGCAAGATAACTCATCAAATACTGGGCACAAATTTCCCCAGATAGAAGCTGCTCGCACACAAAATGCAATTCACCACACCAGACAAAAGGATTTGCTGTCTCATATGTATGAGATAGAGTTGGAGGAGATGAATTAAGCAGCGAGTCCAACTGCCCATCTCCAAACATTCCATTTCCCTGTCTCAGTCCACTCTCTCTGCTACAACAAAACCACCACAAGACTGGGCAGCTTCAACAGCAAGTGTTTGCTTCTCACAGTTCTGGAGCCTGGGAAGTCAACGGTCAGGGCACGGGCAGATTGGGAGTCTGGCGAAGACCTACTTCCTGTTCTTTCTCCCTGTGTCCTCACAAGGCGTAAAGAGCAACAGAGCACTCAGAGGTCCCTTTAATGAGGGCAGTAATCTCACTTATGAGGTCTCTCCCCTCATGACCCAAAGGCCCCACCTCCTGATACCATCATACTAGGGGTTAGGTTTCAACATATACTACCATCTTTCCTATATTCTTTCTAGTGGATTGTCTTCCTGCCAATGACCACTTTCTAGTGAATTTTCTTGAATATTTAGTCTCTTTGCTCTCTGCTCTCTCCCGGGATCTCTGTGCAAAGGACTTCTTAACCTACACCTCAAGCCCTGGCTCAGCCATGGGCAAACTACGGCCCGAGGGCCGGATCCGGCCCCTTGAAATGAATAAAACTAAAAAAAAAAAAAAAAAAGACCGTACCCTTTTACGTAATGATGTTTACTTTGAATTTATATTAGTTCACACAAACACTCCATCCATGCTTTTGTTCCGGCCCTCCGGTCCAGTTTAAGAACCCATTGTGGCTCTCCAGTCAAAAAGTTTGCCCACCCCTGCCCTGGCTCCTCAACTATGCAAGCCCAGTCACCATCTATATGGGATGTCTCCACGCTGGTGACTCAGTGGCCTTCAAGATCTGCAGATTCTCTCTCTAATGTAGTTGATGCTCACACTTCCCTAGCAGGGCATGCCTGGTTCCTTCTCTCCCTCTTCATCATCACATGTCTAATGAGAAGGCAATGTGTTTCTATGCCCCTTATCTCTCTCTTGAATACATTACTCTGAGTGGAATCAAATTTCATGATTATAGTTGGGCCACAATGGTTATTTGGAGCGACAGGACACTAGTGGCTTACATATGTGGGAGTATCTTCTCTCTCTGGCACTCTTCAGTTCCCTGTGCCCCACATCACTGGGCTGAGCCAGGACCTGTACTCTGGGATAAACTTTGCCATATTTGTCTTTCTTCTTTCCACAAGTGCTGACAGGTAATCTGACATTCTTTGTGTCCAGGTGGGGTTAAGATATGGAAACAGATGAAGGAAGAGCCCTATTTGTGCTGAGCCACATGCAGAGCCCTAGCCATTGGCAGGATGATGTCTCATTTGCCACGTGCCATTATTTCTTGGCCATTATTTCTCGTGGACTTAAGGAAAAAGTCAAGCATGATGAGATTCCTTGGTCAAATGGCAAATAATACCAAAAAATCCTCATTCAAACTGTAAGAATCTCCACACTTCAAGGCCACTTCCAATCCTTCTCTTACAGCAATGAATAGCAGAAGCTCTGCAAGGGAAAAGCCCCGTGTATGAATCTAAACTTCACTATTAATACCTGGATGAATGGCGGGTTCCTGCTTGAAAACTTGCCCTGAGGGTGGGTTCCTGCCTAAAACCTCGCCCTGAGGGCTGGTTCCTGCCTGAAACCTCACCCTCCAGGAAACAGCTGGGGGAGGGCACAGTTGTTTCCAAGACGACCCCTGCAGGACTGACTTCCTTCTGGTTGGTCATGGTTCTGGCCGTGATGTTACACCCAGGGTTTTTATATAAGTAGATTGCTGGAGTAAATAATACAAATTACTACCACACCCACATACTATCAGTCAGATTATGTTGTAATAAATATCACTTTATTGAATGTATATTTGCACTCCATGTAACTTAAGTTCAGCAAAATATTTCTGAGAATCTTTTCAGTTGGAATCTGGCCTGTACACATGCGTGAACTCATCTTTGATGAGCAAAAGGAAGGTGAGTTTTAATAACTTCTCATTTCTCTTTTACTCTAACTTGCCAGTCCTTTCAAACTGGAAAACTGCAAAGTTTTTAAGGAAAGAATATCTATTCCAAAACTATGTGCTTCATTTTTTTCAGGAAGGTGAACAGGTAAAGTTAGAGCTTATTCACTTTATCATCATCACACTGCAATTACAGGGTAAAAAAAAATAAATAAATGCTCTGCTTCAGAGGACAAGGTATTATTATTTTCAATGTTGTTATTTGGGCAATTTGTTTTTCTCTTTGGTCCTTAATCAAACTGTAATCCAGTCAAAGAGCCTAAAGCAGACTTTTGAAAAGAAAAATGGCCAAATGCACATGCCCAATCGCCGCTGCCCGGTGAGTAACTCTTTTCTCCCGTTTAACAGAGTGTGAGCCCCGGTAGACAGTACATCAGGCCTCAACTTTCTTAGTGTGGTTTGGCGGCAAAGAGAAGCGATGCAATTTTAGGCTGTGTCCATAAACGCATCCGTCACAGAGAAGGAGAAGAACGCCCTTAGGAGCATCATGTCCTGTGAAATACGGTGTGCTGTTCCCGGCCCTGACAAATCAGCAAAGTTTGAACAAAGAGGGAAGAACTCACAGGGGAGGCACCAAGGTGGATGGAGGAAGAGTGGAAAGTTTTGAAAGACTGTGGCAAACATTCTGTGGTCCCGACAATGCCTGAGAGGTGCGGGGAGCCGTTCACAAGCAAAGGGGCAGGGTAAATGTGAAGGAGACAGAGGGATTGTTTGGGGTGCACAAAAGCGGGATCACAGCAGTAATGAGATGAAATCAAAGGAAAACTTAGGCTGAACGTTAAGGGGGAGTCTGCCAAATGGCCTCTCCAGGGAAGAGGCATGGGCTCTGTTGCCTGGGAAATTTAAAACGGGCCTGGACAAAAGCACTCAAAGAAGCCTGGACAAAAGCACTCAAAGAAACATTGCAGGGAACCAGCCTGCCCTGGCAGGGAAGAGTCACCATAACCTACTAATTCTTGTTCTCTCTCTCTCTCTCTCTCTCTCTCTCTCTCTCTTTCTCTCTCTCTCTTACACCGCCTCCAAACCTTGGGCCGAGGTTATAATGAGTGTACCGCTTAGCGTGCGACGTGCTCTCGAGGAAGCCTGCAGAGGCCCAATCTGTAAACCGCAGCTTATTAACCAGCAGCTCCTCAAATTATCCTGGGCATGTCTGGCCTAATTCAAATTAGAAATGGAGAGTTTTTTCTTGACAAGACAGATGAAAGCCTCAAGTTCTCAGCATTTCACAGTCTTTTTTACTATGAGTTATGAATTCTGCATGTTTTTTTTCTTAATTTTGATTTTGTCTCAACAGATACAGAGGGAATAAAGTGCTAGGAAGTAATTGGAAAATGGCAACTGACAGAACAGCGTGGGATATGATACAGTAACAGCCGACAGAATAAAGCCCATCACTTAGTAGTAGGACAAGCCCTTTTCATTGAACTAAAACTTCGGTCCATCAGTATCCTTGAAGGGTTGCAATATACATACAAATGGGTATGGGCCCTCTGGAGCCCCTCACAAAGCTAAGTGAGCACTTCCCGACTCTCAAGGCTAGTCCTTACCTTCAGAGCATCTCCTGATCCTCAGCCGAGACTGGTTAAGAAAATGGGAAGTTGATTAGAAAAGTATGTATCAAGCTTCCATGAGGTGGGTATAACAGCCTACACAAAAGATGCACTTCTGAAAATTATTTACAACAGGTTATCTTTAGCTGTTCTTAAAATATCATCATTATGTGCACACATATCTTTTCACATTCCGTACAATATTTTTATATAAATAAAATCTGCAGACTTCCAGTCAATTCAACAAACATATTTAGTGCACCTGCTAAACTCCAGACACTATGTTAAGGGGGTGTAGGTGGAGGAGAGAGAGAGATAATTACAAAGATGAATAAAACATGGCCCTACTTTCAAAGCACTCATGTTCATGGCCTAACCCCACTCTTTTCATTACAGGTAGCCACACAGATGATGCTCAGATGACCAGAAACCCTAAGCATAGTTGTACTTCACAGCTTGGTTCACGGTCAGGGAGTTGTACTCTTTCACATTATCCGTGTACTCTTTCACTCACTGTTTCCAGAACCATTCCAACAGCTGATTCCCTTTTGGTTTTGCTTTCCTGTGTTCAGATCTTCATTCACTCCTCAGACTAACATGGCGCATCTATACCCTCTTTCTACCTACTCAGACACAACCTGGATTCACCCATGAATTCCACCATCTCTGGCCACTCCTGGCATATCTCAACCCAGGGCTATTCTTTCCATGTGAAAGGAATTATTTCTCATCAGACCCTGAGCTTCAACGTGAATATGGTACAGTTCGTAGTCTACCAAGAGACATGTGCAGACATATCCACAATTAATCATAAGACAGAATGTGTTATAATGTTATAAGAAAACAAACAAACAAAAATGCCATGACAGCATATTGGCGAGAAGGATTATTTCTGACTAGGATGACAGAAGGCAGCTTCATGGAAATGTGATGTTTGTGATTTATCTTAAGAAGAAGGAAGTTATCAAGAGTTAAGAGCTATCTAGAGGAATGGAAGAGAGGCAATAAAGAAATGGGGTGGGAGAGAAATTTTGAGACACTGTCAGGTTAAAGAAATCAATTTGGGTAAAAGGGAGGTGGTTGGCAAAGGGTCAAAACATAGTTGGAAAGGAGATTTGTGTGGCCTTGAATGATAAAGAACTTGGACTTTATGCCCTAAGGAATAAGCCATGAAAGATCTTTCGGTAAGAATGTGATAGAATCAGCTTTGCTTTGAGAATAATACTTTGGCTGCAGTTTAAAGGATAAATTGGAATCGGGGGAGGAGACTAAGGAACAAACTATTGGAAAACATTAGAACCATGTATAATTCTTCTTCTCAGAAAGTGAGCTGGATGTCCTCCATTTGCCCTCAGGAACACTTCACATTCTCCACCTGCTCTCTCACCTGAGACTGACTGCCCCACCGACTCCCTCCCCCTCTAGATTTCCTAGTAAGTTCAGCCAGTGGCAAGGACCCACAGAGATCTGGGGGAAGCAGGAGAGTGAGCCTGAGTTGTAACAGGGTGGGCAAAAGTAGGTTTATAGCTGTTAAGTACAGGAGACAGTTTATTTTTATATTATTATTTTTATATTATTATTTATTTATTATCATAATTATTTCTATAAGAACTGTAAATCTACTTTTCCCCCACTCTGTATTTCCTCACCACCCCGAAAGGTTACCTCAGGCTGGCCATGCCTTGTTCTGATGGAAGATCACAGCTCCTGTCCAGTGGCCCACTCCATGCCTGCCTTCTCTCTCTCTCTCTCTCTCTCTCTCTCTCTCTCTCTCTCTCTCTCTTTCTCTCTGAGGTTCAGGAGCTTTTCTCTCCTTATCTCTTCAGACCTAGGGGTGGTAGCAGTAGGCACTCCAATATCCCTCAGGTTTCACATGATCCCTGATGCTTTCCCATACCTTAGCAAAGAAACACTTTATCAAATTTTCCTCCACCTACACATTTCCTGTGTGTCCTTGGTTACTTGCCAGGAACCTGACTGGTGCAGGCAGTACTTTAGTGCCCTTAAGTTAGGGTGTTGACCAAGAGTACAGAAAAGTAAGGGTAGTGCTCCTGAGGGCACACACCTAACAGGGACCTCCTTGCTGAAGAGATAATAGCTATGGGAATGCAGTGTGGTATCAGTTAATTTAGCCACTTCAGATTGTTGATGCAATTGTACCCGTGTCTGATAGCAAAGGGCTTTTAGTCATGATGTGGATTCATGTCCAAACAATTTGTTTTATAGGAATGAGGCCACGAAGGTTTAAAGTCAGACTAGCATCGCTCAAAAATACAGCAGCCCAGGACTAGGTAACAATCATCACAAAAATGAGGTTTCCATTAACACAGGAGACAGACCTGTGACTGTTTCTATAATGTATGCAAAGGCTGAGGTAGAGAAGAAAGCTTTAAGAAAAGGACGCGTGAGGTGCTGAAGCTGCAGTTCTTTGAGCAGAATTGGAGGAGAGAACGTTTGCAGTCTTCTTTGTGGGTCTATATAGCAGTCTATTCAAACAGATCAGATAATACCTAAAGGGCAGGTGGCTTATTTGTTCTAAATGCAGCAAGAGTTAATGGCATGCTTAAGTCATTTCTGCAGCAGCCTGTAATTTCACAAGGGCTCAAACATTTCCTTTGACAGCTGTGCTGTGTGTTCATTATGTTGTCAATGTGTGCTTTAGAAAGGAGAGAGTGCCTGGTAGGAGAAGAGCTGGGGGGAGGGGGGAGCAAGTGTTCGATGTTTTTTATCTCTCCGATTGGTTTAAAGCAATCAAGTAAGGCACGAATCCTCTTTTCCTGAAAATATTCAAATTGCCCATTTCACACACTATTCCATTTTTTATAGAAAGATAAAGTTAATCTTCCATGATTTACTTGAAGTTGGGGATTACAAGTATCTACTTTTTGACCATCCTTATCACATTCTCTGAAATATATTTAAATAGAGTGGAAGAGAAAATTAAATGGCCATGGGGAGGGGGAATGTAGAGTTTTTTTTTAAAGAACACAACTAATGTAAGTCATAGAAAGAGAGTCGAAGAAAATTTTTAAAAATAAAAAATTTCAGATTTGAATTACAAAGGAAAATCTGATTTTTTTTCTTTATTTCAGAATCAAAACATGATAATACTATACAAGGGAAAACAGAAGGTGGAAAATTGTTCTCATCTCCCATGAGCTGAAGGGGTTTAGGCAGGCCTCCCCAAGATGTGCCACTTTGGATTTTGAGCTGAAGGCAACAGAGACCCTGCAGGCTCAAAAATCTTTCCCCTCTACCTTAAAAAATTTACAGTAGGGGTCTTGCCCATAAGAGTTATTACCAGAAATAATTTCGTGTGATCTATCTATATGGCAGGGCAAACATCTAATTGCTGAACATCTGCTCTTATCATTCTGCAAATTACTCTCCTCTCCTCTGAAGCCCCAGGGTGCCTTACCTCATTCCTTAGCTCGGGATGACATATATACCCCGTTTTCCTTTCCTGTCTCTGAACTTCTCATGTATGTGGGGTCTCTGATTCTTTCGTGTGTGAGGTTGCCATAGGTATGTATGTAATTAAATTTGATTATTTTCTCTTGTTAATCTGTCTCACTGATTTAATTATTAGACCAGCCAGAAAACCTAGAAGTGTAGAATAAAATATTTTCCTCCCCCACAAGCTCTCCACCCTAATTAAAGCAGGCTAAGGACATGTGGTTCTGGACAATTGCCAAAGTCCCTTTCCTTAACTCCGTAAGTCCCTTTCTTTCTCAATCAGCACTGTTTCCCTATGGAGAACTAAAGATGCAGAGACCACAGAGAACCAAGCAACAACGCCTCTTTATTATTCCTCTTTCCAGCTTCAGCTGTGAGTGCTTCCAGCTGGGGTGAGGAGTGAAAAGTGGCAATAAATGTAAGGTAGGTCCTATCTGGATCACACCAACCAATTAGAGACAGACAGAAAATTTCCAAATTTGTCAAAAGTGGATCAATTTAATGACAAAAAAGCACACTTGACTACAGCTTCCTGTCCCACAGATGCCAGTACACCAAGTTAAGTTCTTTTTTTTTCTTTTGCTCTCTGACTAGCCTGTTAAAATAGTTCAAAGATTGACCTAATTTTTGTTCACCTCGAGTCAACTGCTATATGCTGTGTGATTGGTCCATAATTCCGACTGATTGAAAGGTATCCATAGCAGCTGGTTATCCTATTTGAAGCTGATACTCTTTTTTCCATGTCTCTTTTTGTTTGGTTTGGTCTTATTTTAATAGCAAGGCAGTCTCATGATCCTTGATATTTTAAACATTTTAATAAGTGGACTTTCAGCAAGGCCCAGCAGCCAGAAGACTTTAAAGAAATCACAGGTCCAGAGTCATCCATGTTTTTCTTGCTTATTAATGGTAACTAATTGCCTTAATTAGTGATAATTAAAAAGGTATGACCCCTGACATGTCTACTGTAATGCAAACTAATTTGGGGGTTTCTGATGGGATAGAAAAATACACTAAATTAACTTATTGAGGGGAAGTTTGAATGGAAAGTAGAAATTAAATAATATTTTTAAAGAAAGTCCATTAACAAACATATATTAAGTACTCTTTATATACTAGGCACTGTGACGGGGCATGGTCCCTACTTTTAGGAAATGTATAATCTAATTGAGGGATCAAGCTATGGATTCCTATCCCCCAAGATGTCAGATCTGTTCAATTAAGTGACAATCAGGTCCTATAATTTTGGGAGTGAAGGCTGTGAAGTATGGCAAGAGAAACTAACTAGAGACCCAGATTTTCAATGTAACAGCATTTATTAAGTATTTAGTAAGTGTCAGACATTCTTTTAAGCACTTTATACTCTATGTAGTAGGTGCTATCATTCATATCATTTTATAGGTGGGAAAATTGTAGAAGGGATTGGAAACTTGATAAAGGTCACATAGCTAGTAAGTGGAATTTATTAGTGTCAGTGCCTGTGTGTTTTAGCTATTCAGTAGATAGTAGCATATACTAAGCCTTAAAGGAAGAAATTTCCATATTATAAAGAATTAAAATTGAATTGTGTCTAAAGAGAAAAAAGGCCTTAAAATTTGTCAAGAAATACCTGGCAGAAGTTTCCAAATAGTGGGAGTTCTTTTCACTATTCCATAACTTCCTACCCAACCCAACCAAGAGTTATAAAACATCAGAAAGAGATGAGTAAAGATTGAAGAGCTCGGCTAGGGATAGAGAGAACTGACTGAAACCAGAAGGTAGTTTAGAGGATGGAAGACTCTGACAGTTTATTATATTTTCCAGTTATAACCTTTGGACTAGCCTGGTTGTGTAATATTGTGATTTTTCTATAATGTTAGCAGTCATATAGTGAATCAGATATAGTACACAAATGTAATCAGACAAATAAGTACAAAGTTTTTTTCTTTGCATTCATTCATTAAACGAATTTTCTTGAGAGCCAATTTGTGCTTGGTATCCCAATAGAGATTGTGTGATACAGTGGTGAACAAAACAGACACAGGTCCTTGAGCATAGAGCCTACACATTAGAAGGGAAAACATCAAATAACTACATGATAAATACAATAGGATCCATGGAGAGATATAATGTAATTGAAAGCATATAATAAGAGCCAAAGTCAAAGGAATGAGTGGTCTGGGAGTGGGTAGGGAAGTAAATTAATTAGACAAACAGATAAAATTATGGTAGTATTTAAAAAATGTTATTTGTATAAAACATTTCACATTAATTATTTATACTGTTCTCATGCTAATACCAATGACCTCATTTTTTTAGAAGAAATCATCCTTATAATCCCTTTTCCACATAAGGAACCAATATTCAGAAGGTCTATATTGCTTTCCCACATCACTTAGCTGGTCAGTAACAACCCAGCTCCTCTGACTGGAATCCAGGGCACCATCTAGTCAGCCACATGCTGTGAACATAGGGCGAGAAGCCGTAAGAGAACCCCCACCAGGGAACAGATCTCTTTTTTAATTGAAAAAAATCATTGGAGTCTGTATGCAAAATTGTTCAACATCCAACTAGACGTTTCAAAAGCTATCAGAATTTGAGGTGAAAATAGAAGCTCATGGTATTTTTTAGGAATTGGCTTCAGACTCTGCTTAGTTGCAGTGTTCAGTGTTACCTCCTATCTATGCCTCATTCTGCACCTCACTATGGTGCTTGATCTGCCTATCTTTTCAGACTATAGTCTATAATCATTCTATGGGCCATCAGCCTGTTTCCTCTTTTCAGCCCTACAGTAACAACCCCACCATGTTAGCTGCTAAGGTTAAGCCACTTGAAATGCCTCACTTAGCAAGAAGCAAGAACAAATTGGTTAAGTATGACTTAGAACTAGAGTCTTAATTATAGTATTGTGTACCTGAGGTCATTATTCACATGATGCAGTGGTGCTTGGGACTATTATTTGTGATCAACTCAATTAATGCAATTTGGCCTGGCCCATAAATGAAGTCAATTACTTGGTAATCACAAGGCTCTCAATAACTTCAAGCTGATTGTTCCAAAAACAGCTTCCTATGCCAGTAATATGATAGATCGATGGATGGATGGATAGATAGATGATAGATAGATAGATAGATAGATAGATAGATAGAAAATATAGATAGATAGATAGATAGATAGATAGATAGATAGATAGATAGATATAATATAATCCTATATAATAAAGATGTAAAATGCAAATGGTCGTTATGCTGTGAAGCGTAATGACCAACTGCATAACGACCAGATCACAGATCAACAGGAGGGTGGGGCAGCGAGCTACAAGCAGGTGTCAGAGAGCTACAGGAGGGGGCAGGGCAACAAGCTATGAGGGGGGATAGGGGGAGGGAACCACAGGGGGGAGGGGCAGTGGGCAGAGAGCTACTAGAGGTTGGCAGCAAGCTACTGGCACACAGATTCATGCGCAGGGCTACTAGTGTAATATAACACAATAGACTTATATATAATTTTATATATTTATATTCAATATACATATTAACACTACGGTGTCGGGTGAATTTCCCGCCAAAATATAAGATGGCGCGTTAAAATGCCTATATCTTTTGAAGTATGGGTTCGATTGAAATGAAATATTTGGTAATACGCAGTTACAATCGGCCCGAGTTTACACGTTTCCCGCACTCCACCGCAAATCTATATGAACCGAGTTTAAGACGGCTCCCGCGGAGTACGCGCAATTTATATATAATTTTATATATTTATATTCAATATACATATTAATATACATTTTATATACTAGAGGCCCAGTGCATGAATTTGTGCATGGGTGGGGTCCCTCGGCCTGGCTGGCAATCGTGCCAATTAGGGCCGCCTGGCCGGGAAGAGGTACCGCAGGGGGAGGGACCACGGGAGGTCGGCCAGTATGGGAGATTGGCTGTGGAGTACACTGACCACCAGGGGGCAGCTCCTGCGTTGAGCATCTGCCCCTTGGTGGTCAGTGCGCATCATAATGACCCGTCAACCAGTTGATCGGCTGACCAGTCGCAAGAGTTGCTTAGGCTTTTATATATATACTAGAGGCCCAGTGCACAAAATTCGTGCATGGGGGTGGGGGGTCCTTCAGCCCCGCCTGCACCCTCTGCAATTTGGGACCCCTACACCTTTTTCTTATCTAGGTAACCTCTTCACATTTAAAAAAAATTAACTGAAATACTACCTACTCTAGGAAATCCTCTTTGAACAAATCTCTACAATCTGTATTAAGTATTTTCATAGTATATCATTCTTTTTCTTCAATAGCAACTTAGAGTGGATGCAATGTGCTTCTCATTCTTGAATCTGAATTTTTTCTTCTTGCTCTTGTAGTAGCAAAGCTTATCCAATTCACATTTGCCCTTCAAGGGCTTATATTTGGTTCAGTTTCTAGTTGGCTCCCTGCTTTTTTTTTTTAAGCAATAAATTTGGGTTGTGATAGTAAGCCTCACTTGTAATCAAGCCTGTAGGTCTCCCTATCTGAATATTTCTATAATACCTATCACTTTAGCATAACAGAGATTGTGTTCATTTATAGAAAATAACAATAAATGTCACCTGATCATTTGCTCTTCTAGTAATATTTTATAGCAAGATGTATTATTCTAGTAATTTAACTATTACAAAACTGAGGCGTGCAGAAATAAATCACATTGATCAATAAAGAATGACTCAAATATCAAAGCATAGTACACTTAGGGCCTCCCTTGTCCTGTGCCTCAGATATCATAGCATATTACACAGTTCACATGGAACTGAGTTTCCTTTAAAATAGGAAGGGATCCCATACTCATGAAGCAGCTACTTCCACACATATTTTTTTATTTAATTCACAGCACATACTCTTTGTACTAATTGTTGGGAAATCATCCTAGCAATGGCCTCTGTTCCTCTCTGTATTGTTGCCTTACATTCTGATGTCATTATGGCGCTTTTATCATCCACTCGCTCTAATAAGATTCTGAATTATTTAAGGGCAGAGTTCATGACTTGAGCTTGTGTGTTTCCTGTCATGGTGCCTAGATAAATACTCAAATGCCATTCAGTCCAAATGACTGTGATGAGAGAGGCCCACCATTGCTGGGGCCTCACTTGTTCTGCGCCTTTACAGAGGGGTGAGTAGTGGCTGAGGGAATTTGAAGAAACCCAGACAGAATTCTCCTCCTAAAAGATTTTGCTAAGCTGGTGCCCAGGACCGCTGGGCATTTGTCGAATTAAAACATGGACACACAGCAATAACAAAGGCACTGGTCTCCTAATGCTAATGCCTAGGGATCAAACCCCAGCCTGCAGGAACTCACCCCCGCAGTCAGGACCGGGCGCTGGGTGGACCTGGGCTGGTGCTCCTAACTCTGGGGAGAGGGAGACTTCCCGTGGCTGCAGGCGAGGCCCCAGACTCCACGCCACCCACTCGAACAGGTCCATAGCGCATGCTGGTCAGCTGAACGACTTCTTCGCCTGGGATCGCGGGGAGGCGTGGCCTGGCCTGTTAGCACTGCTATCAATCGCGGGGAGGCCTGGCCTGTTCTGTTCACCGTGCAAGCGATCGCGGGGAGGCCTGGCCTGTTCTGTCCGCCCCATGATTGATCTGGAAGGCCTGGCCTGTCCTGTTCGCCCTGCGATCGATGGTGAGGAGGCCTGGCCTGTTCCCCCGCGATCAATTTCGGGGAGGCCTGGACTGGCCTGTTTGCCCTATGATGGGCGCTGGGTCGGGGGCATGGACCCAGGTGCCGCTTGGCACCGGCGCAGGCAGAAGCAGCCATAGGGCGGGAACATCCGCTTGGTGCCTGCGCCCATAGGCCCGGAGTGGCCGGGGCATTCTGGGATCCTGGCTGCTCAGGGCCTATGCGCGGGCCTACAGGCCAGGAGTGGCCTGGATCCCAAGGATGTTCCCCAGACCCAGGCCCCTCGGCACCTGTGTATGCAAATTAACCCGTCATTTTGTCGGGTTAATTTGCATACTCTCCTGATTGGCTGGTGAGCATAGCGAAGGGACAGTCAATTTACATATTTCTCTTTTATTATATAGGACTAGAGGCCTAGTGCATGAATTAGTGCATGTGGTGTGCGTCTGGCTGGCCTGGCCCCTATCGGAGCAGATCAGGGACAGGCCTGTCGGGAGGAGGAGATAGCAGGAAGTAGGCTGACCGGCCCAGACTGGCTGGGGTGAGGGGCTGTGGGTGATGGGCTGGTGGGACCTGCCCTCAATTGGGGTGGGGGCCCGATCGGGGCGGGGCCACCAGGGGGAAGGACCATGGGGAGGTTGGCCGCTGCCCTGCCCTCAATCGGGGTGGGAGAGGCCAATCAGGGGTGGGGCCGGCTGGGGGGAGGGGCCGCGAGAGGTTGGCCAGTCAGCCCCACCCCCTGATTGGGCTGGTTCTCTGGCCCCAGGGAGTGTCATAGCGACCAGTTGTTCTGGTCATTATGGCATTCCAGTTGCTGGCTTTTTATATATATAGACAGATACTATATGAATTTTACATATAAAAATATTTTTTGCATTTACCAACCCCTTTAGGAGAGAACCACTCTACATCCAAGTCTCAGAGATACCAAAATTGGCATTCTGAACCTTTTCCTGTCAATACATTTTTCTGAAATCTTTCTATCAAGCCTCATGGAGATCTGAAATGAACATAAGACACCGAACTAAGCCAATTACTCTCCTGCAGCCACTAAGTGGAGTTGGGAGATGAATAGAAGGCCTGGACTCACATTATACTGGTCATAGGCCTACAAAAAATCAGGAGAGTATAATGAGATGTACAGTAATTTTTCATTTTAATAAGATGAAGAATATGATTAGAATAGAGTTGATTACCTTAAATGTTTAAATTTTCCCTCTGAGTTACAAGAATTTGGTTTAGTTCTCATGGTATATAAAGCTCACTAGAATTAAGCTATGGAAACTACTCCTCAATATGGTGGTTGCAACATAACATTCATTAATGAAATATTCAAATTCCAGCTTCTCCAGAAACTTTTCTAAGGTATCTTATTTCTCTCACTCTATTATGAGATATAGAGCACTATCTCAAAGGAAGCCAAAGGTCCAGCCTTATAACTGATTTGGCACAAGTTCCCTGAACCAAGAGGAGAACAACAATAATATTGACTATATTTATTCAACATCTACTTTGTACCAAGCACTTTTCATGCAATATTTCACTTAATCCTCAAAGCACTCTAATAAGGTAAGGCTGTTATTATCTTCATTTTCAAAAAAATATATTTTATTGATTTTTACAGAGAGGAAGGGAGAGGGATAGAGAGTTAGAAACATTGATGAGAGAAAAACATCGATCAGCTGCCTCCTGCACACTCCCCACTGGGGACGTGCCCGCAACCAAGGGACATGCCCTTGACCGGAATCGAACCTGGGACCATTCAGTCCACAGGCCAACGCTCTATCCACTGAGCCAAACTGGTCAGGGCTATATTCATTTTCTTATGTGGAGGCTAAACTAGCCATGCTAGGTAGCTAACTAATCTGAGCTCACTAACAGTGCAGAACTTTGCAGCCAGGCCTGTCTGTTTCCGGCTATGAGTACTGCTTATGTTGCCCAGCTGGTCACCTTAGATACCCTCCCATCCAATGCCTTCTTCTACAGCAGTGGTTCTCAACCTGTGGGTTGTGACCCATTTGGGGGTCGAACGACCCTTTCACAGGGGTCGCCTAAGAACATCAGAAAACACATATATAATTACATATTGTTTTTGTGATTAATCACTATGCTTTAATTATGTTCAATTTGTAACAGTGAAAATACATCCTGCATATCAGATATTTACATTACGATTCATAACAGTAGCAAAATTACAATTATGAAGTAGCCACTTAAAATAATTTTATGGTTGGGGGTCACCACAACATGAGGAACTGTATTAAAGGGTCGCGACATTAGGAAGGTTGAGAACCACTGTTCTACAGGAAAGGCACCAGGGCCCAGAGAGAGCCTATGTTACTAAAAGGAACTGGACCATGGGCCCATTAAGCCTGCTTTTGTTCTTTAAATTAAAAAAATATATTTATTTTAGGTTTCTTTCTCCTATTATTCTCTAACAACAGCTTAGATATTTCAGGGAAGAAAATTCTTTAGTTTCTTAATTAAATCAACTGTTTTTCATTTTTATTGTCACTGAAGTAGAACGTTTAATAATTAGAGTATTTATTCACCATAGGTTTAGGGTGAAATTATAACTTTGTTCTACCTTACAGGGAAGGCTTCACTTTTTATTTTTCTTGCGCTTCAGAGCATATACCACATCCAGAAACCCTGCTTGTGAGCAAAGTACCTTAAGAAAGCAAATCAGCATTCTGTGAACATGGTCAGGCTCACCGCCTTAGCAGGGGCTTAATCACAGTCAAAGAAGAAAATCACCAAGCACTTAGCTGTACTATTTTAAGGACTGATGAATGAGTCAAAATAAAAATTTTTCTATTATTTAAGGTCAAACCAATCAGTTGGAAAATATTTATTGCTCAGCCTATTGTCTACACCAGTAGTTCTCAACCTTCCTAATGCCACAACCCTTTAATACAGTTCCTCATGTTGTGGTGACCCCCAACCATAAAATTATTTTTGTTGCTACTTCATAATTGTAATTTTGCTACTGTTATGAATCGTAATGTAAATATCTGATATGCAGGATGTATTTAGGCGACCCCTGTGAAAGGGTCATTGGACCCCCAATGGGGTCGCGACCCACAGGTTGAGAACCGCTGGTCTACACTTTTAATCTACTAATCATTCTGGGAAAAATGAGTTCTGTTTTTTTTTTAATGGTAAGGTATATTTTTCTAGTTGAATGAAATATAAAAATAATAGTCTTTAAAAAAAATCAGCTGTCACTATTTCAAATATACTTTGCCCCCATTTTTGGGGACCTTTTTAATAAAAACCAGAGGGCCTGGTGCATGAAATTCATGCAGGGGGGGGGGGTGCGGCACGGGAGTGTCCCTCAGCCTAGCCTGTGCCCTCTCGCAGTCCGGGAGCCCTCAGGGGATGCCCACCTGCTGGCTTAGGCCCGATCGGAGCACAGAGCCAGGAGGTAAGGAGCAAGGGGTCCCGGACCCCTCGGGGGATGTCTGCCTGCCGGCTTAGGGATTGGGCCTAAGCCAGCAGTCAGACATCCCTCTCACAGTCCGGGACCACTTGCTCTTTACTGCCCACTTGCTGATTGCTCCTTACCACTTGGCTCTCTGCTCCTTAGCACTGCTGCAGAGGCGGGAGAGGCTCCTGCCACCACCGCTGGGCTTGCCAGCCATGAGCCCAACTTTTGGCTGAGCAGCACTCCCCCTGTGTAAGTGCACTGACCACCATGGAGAAGCTCCTGCATTGAGCATCTGCCCCCTCATGGTCAGTGCACATCATAGCAACCAGTCATTCTGGTCGTTCTGCCATAACGGTCGCTTAAGCTTTTATTACATAGATTACTAGTAAGTCCTAGGTAAGTGACATATTTTTCAATGCATTGATGTTTTATGAAAACGTAAGGGGAATCTCAAACAAAGAACCAAAAAAGAACATTAGGCTGCATGGAAATGAACTATAAACAATCCAAAGGCCACGTTGCCTAAGAATATAAATGTTTGTGTGTCACCGACATCAGGAAACAGCTTGTAGGCCCCTTGCTTAAGAGGAGAACTGAACTTGAGACTGCTGCACTGAGGCAGGAACCTAAATGAATTAAGGAAGTTTCAGGAGACTGAGCCTTGGGGCTACTAGCAGGAGAAGTAAGATGAACCTGATGCCCACAGGGAAATGGAGTTCAAAATGGACTAACGCAGTCTCTGGCAGAGCCAGGACTAGGGTGAGGCAAGAGAGGTGAGGAACATGTTGAGTTGATGGAAATGATCTAAAACTGGATGGTGGCAATCATTGCACAACAGGATACATTTCCTAAAAATCACCAAACTGCACACTCACACTGGGTGAATTTTATAGCATGTAAATCATAACTTAATAAAGCTGTTTTTAAAAATGAATAATCATTCATCTGCTGATGGACTCTTGGACTACTTCCAAATCATGGCTATTGTTGAGAACGCTGTAATGAACATAGGGGTGCATATATTCTTTCTAATTAGTATTTCAGGTTTCTTCAGATAAATTCCCAGAAGTGGAATTGCTGGGCTATAAGGCATTTCCATTTTTAATTTTTTGAGGTAACTCCATACTGCTTACTATAGCTATGGTACATTCACATAACAGAATACTACTCGGCTGTAAAAAGGCAGAAATTTTTACCCTTTGCAGTTGCATGGATGGACCTGAGGAGCATTATGCTAAATGAAATAAGCCTGTCAGAGAAAGGCAAAGACCATATGATTTCACTCATATATAGAATCTAATGAACAAACTGAATTAAGATAGACTCATAGATAGAGAACAGCTCTGGTGGCAGGGGCAGGGGGAGGGTGGTGAAGGGATTGAGCAAAAAAGAAAAAAAGAGAAAGAACTCATGGACATGGAAAACAGGGTGTTGACTGCGGGGGGGGGGGGGGGTGGGGGTGGGGGGGAGTGGGTGGGTACAAGTGCAAGGGTACATGGGGGATAAATGGTGATGGGAAAAAATAATAAAATAAAATAAAGGGGGGAAATTAAATAAAATGAATAATAAACAATGATCAAACAACTTAAAAAATAAAATAGAAATTATAGAATAAAATGTAATAGTTTTACTTGTTCCTTTTTATCAAGTTTTCATGGCAGTTTGCTTTCCTAGGAAAACCATGAGATTTCTAGTGAACAGGAGTTTATGTTCCTTTAACCTACTCATTTTTTTAAATATATTTTATTGATGTTTTACAGAGAGGAAGGGAGAGGGGATAGAGAGTTAGAAACATCGATGAGAGAGAAACATCGATCAGCTGCCTCCTGCACACCTCCCACTGGAGATGTGCCTGCAACCAAGGTACATGCCCTTGGCCGGAATCAAACCCGGGACCCCTCAGTCCACAGGCCGACGCTCTATCCGCTGAGCCAAACCGGCCAGGGCTAACCTACTCATTTGCAGGACAACAAGGACATGTGGATTCTGAGGATCAGTAAGATATAACTCTAACATAAGTTTACAACAAGTTTTGTTGGCTAAAACGAATTCTGACATTCTGGGAACTTTGAAGAGCATTAATAAAACTAAACTAATCTATGCAAACAAGGTCATTTATATCAAAACACTACAAGCATGAGCCTGTAGTGTCCTATTGTAAGGGACTGGACCAAAAACACAATTAGGTTCAAATCCTGACTATAACTTATTTAACTGCCCTGAACCTTAGACTCTTCCTCTATACTAGTAAAATGAAGACAATAACACCTCCTTAAACACTGTGTCAACCCAAGACACAAGAACCATAAATCTTGTTCTTACATAATTCTCAATGTAAACTGCCATCATCTTCAGTAAATATTTATTAAAGTACTACATTTCATTTCTTTATTAGGACTAGTTGAAATTTTAATAGCCTCCTTCTATAGTTGAATTCAAGCAGTAATACTATTTCAACAGCCCACTGGGAAGGTCCTTGAGAAGACAAAAGATCACTTTTTATCATCAGTATAATTTTATTTTTTAATTCTCACCTGGGGATATCTAATTGATTTCAGAGAGAGAGAGAAAAAAACATCTATGTGAGCGAGAAATATCGACTGGTTGCTTCCTATATGCACCCCGACTGGGATCAAACCCGAAACCTAGGTATGTGCCCTGACCTGAATTGAACACATAACATTTTTGATGTAAGGATTGAACTCCAACCTACTGAGCCACCCATCCAACTCAGTATGATATTTTAAAAATCTCAAAAAGTTTTTATAAAACATGCATTTTGCCTAATCATGAGAGTTTTCATAAAATTCAGTAGAGTCCTCCTAAACTCCGCATCTGTCATCTCTTTCAGCAGAAATCATGAGAAAGTCTCTGAGACCCATCTGATCATAGCAAGTATGCACCTCACCCACCATCACCCACCATCAGTAAGGACCCAACAAATGTCTCAGAACTCAACAGTTCCTCCACCCTCCCCTCCTCATTCTCCAACACAGCTTCACAAACTGCCCTGCCTCCTCTGAAAGGAGCACTGAGCTTTTCATGTCCTTTACCAGCTGTTCTTATCCCTGCATGCTCATCCCTCCATAGCCTGTCACAAGCCTTTTTCCATAGCCTCACAGGGCCAAGGCAGGCACCCTCACACACTGTCATCTGCGATAAGATCCCAGCATGCCCATCAGTGCCTACAGAGTAATCAGCAACTGCACAGTGACAACAAAAGGACAGGAGCCATTCCATTGGGACATCAGTGGAGGCCTCTTCTACCCTACTGGTCCTGGGCTGTGATTGCAGCAGCCATCCGTAGTGGCAGGGACCAAAACAGGCAAAGATACTAGTGACAAGAAGCAGCAGAGAGAGAACTGCCTGCCCACCACTCCTCACCTAACCATCACAGACTCCCCATCCTTCCCTGACAACTCAGATGAACACAAGCACCTGAAATCACAGTGAGAATGAACGAGGGAGGGAAAAACTCTTTAGAAGGGAAAGAAATTTGGAGAGCAAACTTTGAGTAGTACCTGAGATTGTAGTACTTACACTGACTGCCAAAAAGAGCCTGAGTTTTAAATTGGAAAAGATGAGAATAAGTTCAAGATTTAAGTTTTTTTGCTGCTGAGCCAAAACAAAAACAACAAAAGAGGATTAGAATCAAGGAGAACACATGCAGTTATGAAATACTTTTATTTTTTGCACGGATCTGATTTGTAGCTGTTCATACCTATTACAAATATTTGCTCACATGAGAAATGGTAAAGAAAATGTTTAATGAAAAAAGTAGCTTTAAGACCGTATGCAAAGATGATTCCATTTTTTAAATATATATGTTAGGAAAGAAAAGGTTTGGTTATATACTATATTGTTAAGAGTGGCACTTTCTGCCCGGCTGGTGTTTCTATGAACCAGGAGGTCACAGTTCGATTCCTGATCAGGGCACATGCCTGGGTTGTGGGCTCAATCCCTAGTAAGGACTGTGCAAAAGGCAGCTGATCAATGATTCTCTCACATCGTTGTTTCTATCTCTCTCTCCCTCTCCTTTCCTCTCTTAAATCAATAAAAATATATTTTTTAAAAAAGAAAAAATAATAAAGTGAGAAAAAAAATTTTTTAAGTGGCACTTTCAGTGGTACATTACAGGTGAGTATCTCCTTTTATTTTTTTCAGTTGTACTTTCTAGTGTTATCAATAAGGGTTTGTTTATTTTAAGAAAGGAGGAAATTTTGTCTTAAAAAGGAAGAATGGCCAACATTGTTGAAAGTCTCGAAAACAGTGATTTCAATAAGGATTAGAACTGTCAAAAATAAAAGGCAATTGAATCTGACTGATGGGATGCTCATCACTGACCCATAGAAGACTTATATTTTTAAATTCTAATATCACTAGTTTTAAAGATAGTCTTAGAACTATATAGTTATAGTTCTTATATGCACAAAATAGAACAGTGATGGTGAAACTATGACACGCGTGTCAGAGGTGACACACGAACTCATTTTTTTGGTTGATTTTTCTTTGTTAAATGGCATTTAAATATATAAAATAAATATCAAAAATATAAGTGTTTGTTTTACTATGGTTGCAAATATCAAAAAAATTTCTATATGTGACACGGCACCAGAGTTAAGTTAGGGTTTTTCAAAATGCTGACACGCCGAGCTCAAAAGGTTCGCCATCACTGGAATAGAAGATATGCGACTCATTCATTTCCACACTATACCTTCCATGGATGAAGGAGCAGAATCCTAGATGTTTGTCCTCCTTCTGTTGGAAGCTCCTAACTGATAGGAAACAATTTCATCACAACACTGCACATTGTGTGGTCACACAACTTATGCAAGAGAAATTACACCCAGCTTCTTCCTGTGATGCTGCCCTGCCTCCACACAGACCTTCTAAATCAAATGTCAAATTAGGGGCTACTTTCGGGCTTCTATCTCACCATTCATTAGTTTGCTTCTATTTTTTATTTCTGTGGGACTGTCACTACATATGACAGGTTACTGATGATATAGTTACTTCTGAATATTTTTAGATATATTCCAGATTGTAGAATAAAGTTTTATAGAGATGTGTACAACACAGCAGATGGTTGATATCCAAATTAGTTACACCTGCTATATTTAAATAACAGGAGAATAAATGTAATATATAATAAGATAATTTATATATATAGATGAATACAGTATATCAAATTATGATAAAGTAATATAAACCTTGCGATGATTTATTGGGTCACTGGATTTTATTATTATACACAGTTTCAATTCCTATTTCTAACCTAAAAAGAATGATTTCAGAGTCATTGAGAAAAAAGACCTTAATATGCAGCGTCCTAATGCATAATGCAATGGCAGAGAAACAGTGGGTGTTCAATAAATGTTAGTGGATGCTGACAGTAGAACCAAATTTAGATAATAAAGTTTTATAAATCTGAATATATATACATTTCTTAATAAATACTAAGGATGTGACTGGTCCAAAAGAAAAAACAGACCAGTCCTCGCAAGCTTCCCATTAAATATTTAGAGAATTTTCTGACTCAGGGACACCTGCTAAGCCAAGATAAGAATAACGCACTCTGGCTGTTCAAAATTGTTTGACCCTATGAAACATTAAAGCCATTTATTCTCAAAGGGTTCTCTTATAAAGAGTAAAATAACCTCGTTCTTCTTGCAGAGTAACCAAAAGGGAAATCTTACATCAGCTGCTAAACTTCACAGTCTAGTTAGTCTGAAAGGGCAAAATGCAACAGCCTGTAGAACATCTACTGTCTTTCTAGCGTGTAGGATAAATGGTTCCATCTCACATGTAATAATAGGGTATCTGAACAGCACAAATTAAAAGGTGCCTAAAGTTTCTTTTGTCCAGAAACTCCTTTCCCCAGCTTACCATAAGCCAACTCAAAAAAAAAAATCCCTGAGTTGGAAGGGACCTCAAAAGTATCCTACCCAACCACTTCATCTTATAAATGAGGAGAAAATAAAATGACTCTTCTTAAGTCACTTGGACACAACTGCATGGGGACGAACACTCAGACCTCCTAATCTCCAGGAAACTGCTCTTCACTGCCTCCCTTTCCTTCAGGTATGACATTCCCACCCTATGATTACTATTGGATAAACAACACCTGCCATAGAATCATCTCAGAAGCACTTCACATTAACATAAATGTATTTGTGTCATTAGCTGCTGCTACTGTGCATCCAAAGACCCCTGCTTTCTTATCTCTACTCATACACTGCGCCTCGTCTCTACAAAACCACTCCCCTTCCTCACTTCCGACAGAAATCCTGCCCAAGCTTTAGCACTGAAGTGACATAGCAACATTTCCTCACCACTTCCTACCAGAACACATTCTCCCATCTCTGGATTCCTTTAGTAACATTCATTTTCCCACCCAACCACATAATTTTTTTATTATTTGACTCTTTTATATTTCTAGATCTTATCTCCCAATTAATTTTGCATTCCTGGATGGCTGGCCCATGCACCTGATTTTATTAGTATCCTCCGTAGAATCTCAAATATACTTTTGAAATAAATTGATATATTTAATACTCTGTCTCTTTCCAAGCAGAATTTAAAGCAATAAAAAATACCTGTTGACTTTAACAAAAGGTGAAAATTCAGGAGCCTGCATTTCTGAGAGAACAAGAGAGAGTGGCTGACAAGGACTACATGACAAGGTGGACCATGAAGGCCCTAGGCCTTCACCTACCACACAGCTGAGAGGCCTGCTGGCACATCCAGACAAGCTTCCCCTGAAATCCCTTCATGTTTTATTTCACATTAAGTGACACCATAAAATCTCCCAAATGTGACATTTCAGACACCAGTTGTTCCACGGTATTAAAAGTGGACTCTTCACACTCATTCCGCGGATTTTGATACACAAGGTGATGGAGAGCCTAAGGGCTTGCTCTCCTCATTTGAATCTTAGAAAAAAACAAGTCACCCTGGTCTGCGATTTGGGGCAGAAAACACAGAATATATTAATTTATTCATATTATATCCACACCTCCTTTAACAGTTTGTAAATGTCAGCGATTGTAAGTGTAACCCCATTTCCCTAGGTCCCATCAACCCAAAGACACAATTAGGTACCAATGACAATAACGGAATAGCCACTGCTTGACCTTCTGTCCTTTTCAAAGTTGCCAAGATAAATATTCCTGATCATAATGCTATATTAATCCAGGCCAACTTACTCTACCTGGAAGCAAGCCATAGTATGATGTCTTACCCCTCCGCTCCCCAAAAAAAGGCTAACAACTGAAAAACAATTAAAGGAATTTAGATATTTATTGCAGCCTCTTAGGAACATTCCCAAGATATGGAAAAACGTATAATCTTTTTTCTCCATCTCTCCTGCAACTTTCATAAACACAAAAGCTTCCCCATTGTCTCTCTCATGGCCCCTTCCAATCCAGCTCACCCCTCTTCCCTCCTCTGCCCTACCTAGAAAGGCTCTTTATTGTATAGATCGACTTCAGCTCACAGGTACCCATCTCACCAATTATGGTCTCCAGTTCTGTTCAACTAAGCAAGGCCAGAGAAAGACCCAGTTCTATATAATCTTCCTGACAGGTAATCAACACCAGTCACTCTCTCCTGCCTTGTCTGGACACAGACAAGAGGATCTATGGACCCACGTACTAATCCTACACTAAGCTGATGATGCTCTTGCTACTGAACAATGCAGGGACCCACGCTGCTTCTCTGTTCCATGCTTCCAGTTTCCTCACTTCACCAATGTAATAAGGCTATAAAGTCAAGGCCCCTTTTCCTCCCAGGGTCCTATAAAAAATCTTTGTAATGCACTTCACTCCCATCATGGCCTTCTCTCCAAAGAGCACTGGTGTAAGAGTAGGGAGGATTCAGAGCAGCCCACAATTTTCTGTTCTCATATTGACCCTTCAACTTAGACCAATCCTTTTCTATAAGGCTTTTAAACAAAGCCCCAGAAATATATATGGAAGGGCTTTAAAATTATGCTAAGTGAAATAAGCCAGTCAGAGAAGGACAAATATCACATGATCTCACTCATATGTGTAATCTAAATAAAATAAACTGATGAACAAAATAGATCCAGAGACAGAGAAACATGGACCAGACTGATGAATCTCTAAGGTAAGTCAGGCGTGGATGGGTGCATGGGAAGAGATTAACCAAAGTATTTATATGCATATATGCATAACCCAAGGATACAGACAATAATAGTGTGGTGAAGGCCTGGCGTGGGGGGAGGGAGCAGGCTAGAAGGGGTCAATGGGAAAAAAGGGGTATGTCTGTATTACTCTCAACCAGGGGTCCTCAAACTGTGGGCCACATGCAAATACAAATATTGTATTTGTTCCCGTTTTGTTTTTTTACTTCAAAATAAGATATGTGCAGTGTGCATAGGAATTTGTTCATAGTTTTTTTTTTAACTATAGTCCGGCCCTCCAACGGTCTGAGGGACAGTGAACTGGCCCCCTGTTTAAAAAGTTTGAGGACCCCTGCTCTCAACAATAAAGATAAATTTTTGTAAATGTAATATAGATAGTCTTTGACCCACTAATTACACATAAAACTACAATTTGCACAAAGACATTCATAACAACCTTATTGTTTATTTTTTTAAATGTAGAAACAACCAAAATGCCAAAAGGAAAAGGATCCACATGGAAAATGCACACAATGAAATATTACATAGCTATTTTCAAAGAGATGGATCAAATGACTCGTTGAGGAAATGCCCTTCTCCCAAGCAAGTTGGAATTACAGATATAAAAGAAAAATTCTTTTTATTAAGTTAAGCTATATTTGATTAGTTAAAAATATATTGTTAAGAGATTTGTAAAAATTAGGGTACATACTAGTATATTAAACATATAATTAATTTTAAATATAAGTGAAATATAAATAAAATTTAAAATATAAAAGAAAATAGTGATTAAAGTACCCTTTTAAAAATAAATGAGATAGATACACAAAATCTAGGCAACTTTTTTCAAGGAATTTTACTGTCAAGAAGGCATAAAAATAGAGTGATAGCAGAAAGGGAAAATAAGTCAAGAATGGATTTTTCTTTTAAAGATAAAAACGATTATACCACATTTATAAGCTGATGGGAATGATACAGTAGAAAAGAAAAATACTGATTAAGCAGATGGGACATTGCAGTCCCAGAGAATGCCAGGAAATAAGAGGGAATGGAGGAGCCAGTGCCCAAAGGAAGGAGCCTGGCTGCAGGGAGAAGCAGGGAGCATTTGTTCATCTACAGAAAGTAGAGAAGCAGCAGAAAGGAGCAAAGATGGGGGCAGGTTTGGTGATGGTGCTTCTGTCAGCTGAAAATAAGGAAGGATAAAAAGTAATAGAAGTTTAAAAAGAGTGAGAAAAGTGTGTCATCACCTCAGAGAGAAGGAAAATAAATTTACTAGAGAAATGTAGTAAGATTGCCCTGCAGGGCTGAGTACTCACCAGAGACCTGTGGTCATGGAAGTATGGAACAGAGTGCAGAATCTCTGAAGAAAGTTGAAGAAGGGTAGGTGGGTGGGAGGTGATCAACTAAAGACCTTGTATGCATATAATGCATACCCATAGACACAGACAATAGGGTGGTGAAGGCCTGGGGCGAGGGGGTGGGGTGAGCTGAAGGGGCTCAATGGGGGGGAGGGAGGAAAAGGAGACATATGTAATACTTTTAACAATAAAGATTTTTTTAAATAAATAAATTTACAAAGTTAGGCCTCCAAAAGAGAGAGAGACAGAGAGACAGAGACCAGTTGGGTATTTCCCTCAGCCACATTCTGCTAATTGATTGCAGTCAAAAATGAAGCCGAATTATATTTAATAGGGTAAGAGTTTTGTCAGGTAAGAGAAAAGCAAATGAGTTTTGGTGTATGCAAGAGAGTGATTAAAGGCTATTGACTTTGAAGCTAGATAAGGAGAGAAGTGGGGACATGGGTAAGGGTGGGAAGGGAGAACTGAGAAAAGTGGTGTGGAAGTGGGGGAGGGCCTATGGATTGAAGGTCCTGACAGAGTGAAGGACAAATGAAGTTGGAATACCAGGGAACATGAGCTAAAAGTTAGGATGTGATGGTTTCACACAGGATGCTTGAAATTGATATTTTAACGGTGAGACCACTACTGCCATAGACAGGGCTTAGGGTATAACCCTGAAAGTGGGTATGAGGAGGTCAAGATCAGAGGAAGTGAGGAAGCCAGGGTACTTACTGGCCACAGTGTGGGTGATTGTCTAAGCTGTTATTATCAAAATCATAAAAGAAGTTGTTGCTTTGCAAACTCCTTAGAAACTTCCCAAATGTAAGTTGAAACCAGCCCCGATAAGTGGAGGGCAGGGAGAGACTAAAGAAAAAGGCAGACCACTCCAGATTGGTAGGTGGCAGGTTCCATGAGCAAGGGAACTGATTTATGTGGCTTGTGTTGAGCAGACACAAGACAAGTAGCTTTCCACACTTGCCCACCAGAATACTGAAAGTTTATCTAGAGACCTTAACAGGGTTCAGTCACTTAACCCAGACTCATCACCACCTTCCCATCTCAAGGCTGTGTGCGTGGGCAGCTTCTAGCGCAGGGCAGGCCAGCGGAGTGTACATTCCAAGCATCCAGGAGGGTGTGGGGAGCCTCCAACTGCCCAGGTCCAGCGCTCAGGTCAAACCTGAGATCACATCTTCTTGATGCCCTTCCCTAACAGGAGTCGTAGTAGAGATGAGTATTTTAGCCAGGAGCTGTCTTCAATCAATGATTAATTTGTCGTGTTGCATGGAGTAATTGGTTTACATGATAAACTCTACTGTTAAACTATTAGTTTGTTGAAAATAGCAAGTTTTTTTTTCCTCTTTAGATTATAGAGAAATGTCTAGAACATAATAGCCATTTAATAAATGTTTGATAATGCACCCGCCATAGCTTAATTCTCTCCTTGGCCCAAGACCAAATCAGCAGGACAGACTTGAAAAGAAGAAAACTAAGTCACATAGCAGAGATAAACAAAGACTCATGGATGATTGAAAACGGCTTTAAAAATTGGTGTTGCTTTCAACAAAATCTATTTAAGTATTTAACTACCTTGTAGAGAAGAGAACATTGCAGTCATCATGGTCCTCCTCTACCCTCCACTGAGGGCAAGGTCAGCTTCTTCTATTGCAATTCAACCCTGGTCCCAAATTTTCATGTCGCACACACACACACACACACAAATTAAAGTCCCTCCGTTAGCCAACTCTCTTTCCTTAAAGAATAATTTAGCTTCATTATTCAAATATGCCTTTTGCAATCTCACCTCCCTCTCCAAGTAACTTATAAATGTACCCCTTCCGACTCAATAGAGCACATGTCCTTATATGACCAGTGATGTTTCAAAACCTCTCAGGGATAAGCAGTCAGTATCCACCCTGACTAAATCTGCTCTCTTCCCTTATCTGGGACCAGGAGAACCATAGCAAGATGGAGAGGAAAGTCGTGGAACAGCTGCATTAGAGGTCAATCTGTAAGGGTGCTAAAGTAACACTGAAATAAGTTGTCATATTTTAAATTCGCCCTAAGTTGAAAGCTTATAATGCCCTCAAGTAAACACCCCTATCTACTAAAGACCTAGCTCTCCTGAGTATATTTTTAATGAACATTTGCTGTTGTAGGCAGATAAAGGTCAGTTGCAATCAGCTGAAACTCCAAAATTTGACTGATGCAAGTTCATTTAAGTGAAATTTCTGTTATTGCCTAAAAATTTTCAATTCTTTGCCTCTTAGTAAGTTTGTTGCCTTGGCATATAGAAAAATAAATCCAAAGAGAAAACAGCAACCATATTAATAATAATTATATCTAACTTGAGGTTAAATGATTTGACTTACATCACTCCGCTAGTAAGGGGCAGCGCTGGTGCTTAAAGCCAGGCTACCTGGTTCAGAACCTGCATTCTTCACTATTTCACTATTTTTGTCTCTTTTTTTTTCTTCAAAATAGTAACCCTGGTTTGACCAGCAAAAGGAAATTACTGAGTAAATATTTCTTTGCACAGTTTATTCCAATAGACATTCATTTCTCTCCCCCTCCACTGCATAAATACTAAACAACTATTTAAAGAACATTGGTTTTAAACTATGCCAAATTATTAGCTGTGCTGAGGCATTCACATAATCTCCACTCGTCCGGGGTGAGAGACTGCATTGTTGTTCTCAAGTCTATTCCTTTCCTTGCCTGCACCCTTTGCCATGTGACTTGGCAATTCCTCCTGCAAGATGGGGAGTTTAAGTCTCAGTCTTGACTTGGGGCTGGGCCATATGACTTTCTTCAGCCAATAGGAGATTAACAAGCAGAGGCTGGAGGCGTGCTTATGCATCTAGGTTTGTCCTCTTATGCTCTGCCACAGGCATGAGAAAAACATGCCCTGAGTAGCCCAGAGATCCCAGAAGAATGAGAAACATGTGAAGCAGATCTAAACCTCAATTGAAATTTGCTGCCAAGTCCAGTCTCCATCAGCTGAGCCCCAGCCAAATCTCGGATGTAGGAACAAGGGGAAAAAATTGTTTATTGTTGCCTGTCACTGAGTTTCAGAGTGGTTTTTAATCAGTATCAATTTGGCCAAAGTTGACTGATACACTCTGTTTAAGACCCATGAAGCCTTAATCTTTCCACTGTTGGACTGTGGCCCAGGACAGCCTAACCACAGACACTCTAAATAGAAAATTCTTTTAACTGTCCTTTGAGAGTAAAAAATACCTCTGTCTTCTAGAATTTATATAAAATTCTATATCGTTATTGTAAACAACCAGAAAAGAAAATACAAAGAGTAAATATAGAAGGCCGTTTAGGGTTTTTTTGTGATGTTTTCTTTATTTTTAAATTTGTGGTATACTTTACTTATTATTAGCACAAGGAAGGAAGGAAAAAAAAGAGAGACAGCCCTTCTAGAAATAAAATTTTTCTCCTTATTTAAGGAATAATAGTTTAAGTAAAAATATGCAAAAACCACATAAAGGACCAGGAAGCAGGAAACCAAATCATTGAACCAGCAGAAGAAAGAAGGGAGGAGAGTAAGCCATGCAGGACTTTAAGGGCTCCCAGGAAGGCAGACTTGAGCCAGAGGAGTTTCTATTCTCAAGTGGGGGCATGAGTAAGAGTTCTTAACTCTAGCGTATCTCAGAAAAGTCTGTAGCTGGCATCATCCCAAAGTAGAATTTGAAAACATTTGCTCATAGCAATGGTTTTCTACATTGTGATTAAGTTTACAGTGTTAGCATTACATTCAGTCATTCATTTCACAAATTTTATTTAGTACCTACTATATACCAGGCAGGTACTAGGGTAAAGTATAAGGATAAAAATTTGAAGGCTACTAAAGGAAACTAAGCAACAACAGTGCAGCATTGTTTTGGAGGGAAACAATGTCATTTCAAACACCTAGCTTACAACTGTCCTTTGAGAATACAATCTATGTATATAAAAGCCTAAGCGACAGAATGACTGAACGACCGAACAACCTGTCGACCGGTTGCTATGACGTGCACTGACCACCAGGGGGCAGACCCTCAATGCAGGAGCTGCCCCCTGGTGGTCAGTGCACTCTCACAGTGGGAGCACCATTCAGCGAGCTTACCAAGTGGTAGCGGTGGCAGGCGCAGTGGAGCCAGATGAGCAGGAGCTGCGCGCCCAGTCTGGGCTCAGGCTCCTCCCTAGCTGCCTGCCACTTTGCCTACTATTACATCCCTCAAGGGATGTCCGACTGCCAGTTTCGGCCCGATCCCCACAGGCCTGGCCGAAACCGGCAGTCTGACATCCCCCAAGGGGTCCCGGATTGCAAGAGGGCACAGGCCAGGCTGAGGGACCCCACCAGTGCATGAATCCATGCACCTGGCTTCTAGTGTCTATAAATTAGGAACTATGTTATTCTATACTTTTGTTCACGAAGTACATTAGAGAGGTTCAAGAAACTTGAGGGTTAAAAGTAGATGTGTTGGCTCATTTTTAAAAGGAAACTGCAGTGATATGACTACATGGAGAGGGTATGTCAAAACTGTATATATCTGATTGATAAGCCAGTCTGGAATGGCTTCATTCCAACAAATACAGCCAGTAGCTTTAATAGGCGCTTAGCTGAAAAGAAGATACGTTACTGGCTGCTGTTTTAGACACCTGATGACAATTCAGGAGAATGTATTTAAACTACAGTTACAGTACCATCTTCAATTAAACACTGTCTATATTAAGAACACTTTTCAGGAAAATCTCAAGTACATTTTAGATTTAAATTTACACCATGGAAGTTTGGAAAGCTAGGCTAAGAAGCCATATATAGAAAATCAGAAAAGATTCCCAAATGCTCAATAGGTTGTTAGACTGGGAGGATTTTACTGGGATAAAGTGAGAGACTTAACTGACATTGCCTATAAAACCTATTCAAGGATAGCACCTTACTAGATCAAAGTGTAAAATTAATCAACTCCACACAACAGGATCTATTTCAGTTCGCACACCAGTTTATGTGAAAATGAGAGAGGACAGCAGAGTAAGGCATAAAAGAGTAAAAGCAGTAACAGTATTCATAACCACTGAGTAATAGGTAATTAAACATAAGATGGTGCATCTCAGTTTTGAAATTGATGATGCTGAGGATGTCATAAAGAAGTGATCTAAGAGACAATATATATAGTTTTGAGAAAAAAATTAATTATGGCATTTTCAGAATGTAAAAGCAAAGAGGAATAGAAGTGGATCATTTAATGAATAATCCTGATACTTAGAACCAAGACTTTAAGAATCGGAAATGATATAAAGTTTGAAAGATTGATTACATTCCTTAAAAATATTATTGAAATCAATATACCTTTAATTATCCATATCTATTACTGCGTGTATAAATGTCTTCATAGAGACACTAATACAAAGATAGATGATTCCAACCTCTTACTTATGTCAGTTCAGATATATCTTACTTAAACTGTAAGTGCTATATCCCTGATGGATATACAGAGCACCTATGCAAATAGACAAGCAAAAGAAACCTTTCCATTTTTCATAACATCTCATGGTTAACTACCAAAGAGGCCTATCTAAATCACAGATGTCATTGTTCTCCTTCTGGTGACTTTGCCATATTAGTGTTAAACTATAATTGCTGAACAGAAAAAACACGCCTTTATAAATAACTTTTTTGAACAAAATAAACTTCTGATTAAAAATTGGCTTTCTTATTATCTTGATTTGAGATATATGTAAAAAGGTTGATATGAACCTAGACAACATTTCAAGTATCAAAGAAGAACTCACTGGCACTGGGGTTACTTTGTATCTTTTCATTCGCATCAGGCACTTCCCAATGTGTAGAGGATATTATCTCCCAACTCAAAGAAGGCTGGATTCTCTACTTATAAGTGGGTATGTCTTGCCAAGTGGGCCAGCATAGGTATGATGAACATATGAGAAATAATTTACTTAAATCAAGAAAAGACTGTGGCTAACACTTTTGTCTCCATGCAAAAGAGGCTGTTTATAATTATGAAGAGGTTAAATTTATGAATCTATGCATAAAGTGAGTTTATTAATTTATGCAGAAGAAATAAATGGATAAAGGCTGATTTAGAATATTAAATAAAACAAACAAGTGCACAGAAATCATGATTTAAGTCAGCTATTATTCAACATCTATTATTTATGCATTCAGTCTACAAATATTGAGAGAGAACTCAATATGTGCCCAAGACTGCTGGAGTATGAAAAGCAGCTAATTTTAAAACTGTTTCTTAAGTTCACAATAAGCATTCCAAGAGTTTGTGATTGCAGATGACTTCAAGTCGTCTATATTCTAATTTCCACTCTTTTAATAAGCAATCATGTGACCTGAGGCAAATAAATAAATGTACCAGACTGATGAAAAATGGTGCTTTAGAGCATGTGATCACAAAGGTCTCTCTTAGAACTAAAACCTGTGTATCAATGAATAACAGGTTGAAAAAATAAAAAATCAAGTTACAAGTATAATTATAGAGCTAAAACTAATTTTAATATAATAAAATATGAGACATAAGTTTGAGAATACTTAGCAGAAAACACGATAAGTGGTAGAAAATCATGTCCAGCATGTGCCACATCTGATGACTGTAGCCTTTACATATGAAATAAAATAGCCTTTCTAGATAAAGGAGAGCACATGCGTGATTCTGTTAGAAGCGCATGTAAGACTCTGAACCAGAGACTCACAGAAATAGATCCCCAGGGAAAATACAGAGGACAGCTCTCCCCTCCATGATTACAGCCACAGCATCATGTTCTTCAAAGCCCAGGAAAGAGAGGCAGACTGAGTGTGTGGCTGCGTGTGTGTGTGTGTGTGTGTGTGTGTGTGTGTGTGTGTGTGTGTGTGTTTTCTTTTCTCCATGAAGTGGCTTCCATTTCAGCATTCCCTTAGAATTCAGTTGAGACTCTGGACTGAAATCCCTTTGGAGAGCGCCAACCTGTGTAGATATTGTAGATTTCTGAGGCAAAGTCACCTTCCATGTCAAGTGCAAATAATCCTCTGGCTTCCAATTAAAGCCCAGTTCCATAGTGCTGCACCAATCATGTGACCGCTTTGATCTCCTCTTTATGATAAAGATTTAGTAAAATACTCTGTCAAACAGTTCACTGACTCTTATTTTGACTTCATCAAAATAGCCTTTATTTTTCAAAAACTATCTCCACTTTGTGTCACTCTGAGATATAACAATATACCCATCAAGACCAAAATATGCCATGAAATGAAGCATCTTAAGTGAAATCCTTTGAAAGCCTTGAGTTGCCTGTGCAACTCAAGGAGAAGCTGCAGGAATAGTGACATTAATTATTGAACTGAAGGGAGAGGAAGGCATTCTTCATGGTGTTCAAAAGCACTCTGGGAGCAGAGCCTCTGTCCAGGATCCCTTCTGAGCACCTGCGCCTACACTCTTCCTGCCCTTGAAGCACGTGAAGCCAACAAAGTCCTTCTTTTCTTATCAGACTTGTCTTGAAAGAGAATTGACAAATCCACATGCTGCCTAACTTTATTTACCTGGGCAACGATTAAGTCAGTAACTTATTCGCATATAAACTTCTTTTGTGTTTCAGGTGCCAAATGTAGAGAAATCCCAACTCTTTCTCAAATACAGTACTGAAAACCTCTTTGTGGCCTTCCCAGCAACTAGGCACTTCTGTATAGTTGTCTCTTGCTTTGTGTGGGAGGCTCTGAACACACTGATGAAAAAGGTATTGCTGCCATATTCTCTGTGACAGAAATCTAGCTACAGAATACTTTTTAAATCCCTCTGTTTTAAGGATAACGAAGGCTTAAGTTTTCAGATTTAAAAATGACAAAATTCTGTTAAGTGACAGTAAATCAATATGCACACCAAGGCAAGACATGAGGGTTAAGTTTAACAGAAGTGATTTGGATTTGATATTATAAAGAATTTAGTGACATAACAGTTATGAAAATTGGGAGAATTTACCAACAAAGTAATTGGGTGTGTTTTGTTTTAAATAACTTCCAAAATGGACTAGGATCTTTCAAGGCCTCCTCCAATGTTGTGATTTTGATTTTCCTTTAATGTTTTCATCTCCATTTAGATTCTATTATATTACAAATTAAACTATCCTAAATATCTTACCCCCTGGTCCAAATTAATTTTATTTCTGAACCACCATGGACAATAGTTCCTGAATAACATGAGATCCCCTACATGTACACACAGTACTTGTCAATAATTATGAAGTTGTAGTCAGACTACTACTTGATGAATTGTGAAGTTGGTCTCCATCTCCCCCATAGATCCATGCTTTGCTTTTTTTTCCTCCTTCAAGGGCACCCCTTAAAATTTTTTCTAATGCTAAAAATATTCATGTTTACTTTTTCTTCATCTTGCTTTCACAATTAATGTAAATTATTAATGGCTCCTTAAGATAGCATTGCCCAAAATATGTTGAAGAGAACATTAGATCTTTGGGATATTAATGGAACTTACTGGAGCAACTCAGTAGGACTACAACTATTAAGACAGATACTTTGGTTGTGGATCCAGGAGCCTAACTCAAGGTCCTAAATTCAGTCTCCAAGCATGTGGTAAGTTGACCTATAAGACTGAAGTCATAGAAAAAAAAGTAATATTTGGATTCAAAATACAACTATTCTCAATAACATGTGGTCTAAAATAAACAGACTGGCCAGATTTTAATTTTAGATATGTTGTTTCCATTTAGCTTTAAACTTCCTTAGTGTTAGCTTTTATATTAAAAATTACTTTTATTCAATATAATTTAATGAATTTAAGTATTATTTGTTTAATGATTTTACTATGTGCCAAACATTATGTAAGAAAATATATCTTTGATAATCCTATATAATAAAAGGCCAATATGCAAATCGACATAACAGCAGAATGACCGGTTGCTATGATGTGCACTGAGCACCAGGGGGCAGACACTCTGACCAGCAGGTTAGCTTGTTGCTGGGGTCCGGCCGAATAGGACTGAGCAAGATGGGCTGGACATGCCCTGGAGCCCTCCCGTGATCCTTCCCCAACTGGCCAACCTCCTGCATGC
>NW_005871049.1:6957129-6961497 GCF_000147115.1 Myotis lucifugus | reverse complement strand
CGAGGGACCCATGTGCATGAATTCATACACCGGGCCTCTAGTAGAATATAAAAAAAAAAAAGGCTCAGATCATTCTACTCCTTGCCTATTCAATAGTGGGCAAAGTTCAACACTACTAGTAAATTATTGCTTCACTATTTTAATTAGCCTAAGGAAATTGATACAGTCTCTAGCTGTGTCTAATTTGTAATCTGTAAGATACTAATAACTTCCCTGTTTGCATACATGGTGCTGTGCTAAACATAAAAAAAAAAATGACTTGATTTTCTGAGTCTAAAGCAACACAATCTTCTGTGGTACATTTGAAACACAATCAGATCAACTGAGAAGACGCCAGCAGAATAAATTAAAAGAACACAGGTGAGACACAGAAAGTGTATGTCAAGTTGAGGACTTCAGGCAGTTATTATCATATAGATTGGTCTTAAAGTCAAGTAGAAAACTTCCCAATGAAAGATGCAATTTCTACCAGGATGACAGAGTGATATGAGAGGACTAAATTATCCAAAAGATTCAGTTCTATTACTACAGTTCTATTGCTAAATCTACCAAACAGAATGTGAGGTCTTTTATGCCAGGACTGTGAAGAAGTACTTGGTAAATTAAATGTTATTAAATTTCAAGTGCATCATTTTCATCCAACTGCATCTGTAAGATATTTTAATAAGTTATGCATATGCTCGACATATAAAAACGTGTGGGTGGCATTCACACTGAAAGCACTGTTCTGGTAAACACATTTGATTTGATTTTTATAACTGAAAAAGATTCTGCTGGATCACTAATGTGTTGAACCAAAATAGCATATTTCCTCTAAAGAACTCTGTATTTTTTAAACATTAGCCTTAATCATCAGAACATAAATGTCAGTGCAGGGAGGTCTAGGACTAGGTGTTCTAACAAGGAGAAAATTCTTAGAGGTGGGATCCAGAATCAGAGCATTAAATCTCAGAGAATCATAAAATTCTAGCAGTAACTATAAAGTTTTAACACAATCAAGTCAAGAATGTCCTTTAAGAGATCAACCAAAGGACTTGTATGCATGCATATGAGCATAACCAATGGACACAGACAGTGGTGGGTGAGGGCATGTGCTGGGGGTGGGGATGGCCAGGGAGAAGTCAATGGGGGGGGGAGAGACTTATGTAATACTTTAAGCAATAAAGAATTTAAATTTAAAAATTAATTAATTAAAAATCAGGGGGAAAAAAGAATGTCCTTTAAGTCAAAGAAATCCCAGAGTACACCTGAATTCAGCTTTGAGAGGAAAGAAACTGTGCACCCGAGAGGAGTGTAATATAAATTCTCAAACATGAGATTTTGCCCTTCTATTAAATCAAACAAGAAACATGGGTTACAACAGCCCCAATAGATGTCAGGAAGGACAAATCAGTAAGGGATATGATCTAGATCTATACACTTGTGTGTCTCTTAATTTGAACTTTTTCTTTCACACTAGAAATTTATTTTTAAAACAACCTAATCTGCATTAGCTGTGGGAATATGTGTAGCAGGTCCAATGTTCCAGCTGAGAGTTTTTTATTCACTCCCCTTTTCAGTTTGCCCAGTCTGCGGAAGAATCATATAATTTGAATGACAGTCACAGGTGAGAAGGAAGAAAATTCACTGCCTAGAAACATGGGTCAATATATTCCCTGATTGCTCAGAAGCAACTGGCTCAAAGGCATTTGTGGAGTAAACATGTCTAAAGTTGTGCTGTAATAACAGTTATATGTCCTCTTTATTTGTAGATCAGCAGAAGAGGGAAATTCTACATGTGATTTTGTACCAAGAGCTGAAATGCAGTGATGGAAAGGGAAAAGCTTTTCTGCTATCAGAGAGCTCACAGTTAGGACATGCTGATTTCATAGTTTACATGATGATTATAAGTACTGCTGGCATTGCTTTTCTTTTCCAATGTGCTAACATGTTCATATTTTGTGATGAAGGATGTAGTCTTAGCTATCCGAGATGCTAAGACTGGAAAATCACTTGTGATTAATTAATTCATTCATGTATGCATGCATTGTTTCATTCAACAGATATGTGTGAGTAGTTACAATGTGCTGGTCAATGTGCGAGATGCTAGCAATACAGTGGTTAACAAAACAGAGTCTATGCCCTCAAGGATTCCAAGGGATGGCAACAATCATTCACATATGCAGCACGTATTTATTAAGCTCCTAATATGTGCCAGGCATTATGCTAAACATGGAGATATAGAAGTGCCCTAATGGAACTCATGTTTTAGTAATTAAGACGATGAGATAGAGAGTAATTCAAGGGGTAAGAGAGGATACTTTAGACTGGGCAGAGTTCACGCCAAGGGATGACTTCTGAGCTAAGACAGAAGGATTAAAAGGAGTCTAGTCTGTCACACAAAGGGAAACTATGCTCCAGACACAGAGAAGGGCAAGATTAAAAGCCCTGGTGCAAGAGGGAGCTTGGGGGAAGATGTCGTGTGGCTAATGAGTGGTGAGCAAGGATGAAAGTGGCATAAAATGTGTTGTGAGAAATACACAGGAACTACATTATGTGAGGCCTTCTGGGCCTTGTTAAGGAGTTTAAATTTTATCCTAAGTAAATACAGGAGCCATTGAAAATGTGTAAAGAGAGCATTAAAGTGATTCAATATATATTTTAAGAAGGTTGCTATGCAGAGGATAAAAAGAAAGAGACAGCAGGGATGTGGCAGACCTGCTAGTGCTGGAGTCCAGACAAAGAAAAACGTCACTACCGAGAAGCAGGCACCAGCCCCGTGACTCCCTGGGAATGGAAGAGAAAGGCCAGCAACCACTAGATTCTAAAGATAACAACTGGGACAACAACACTAACCACACAATAATAAGCCATTTCTAAAGTACTTGTTGTGTCCCTGCCAACGTGATTTATACCTGTTAGGTAGTAACTCTTTTAATGGTTATATGACATATTGGTATACCTATTTTACATACAATAAAACTAGGGTTTTAAAAGGTTAGCCAGCTTGCAAGCTCACATAAGCTACTAAGTGGCAGAGGTGAAATTTTAACTCAAGTTTCTGACTCTGCATCAGAATGCTTAACTCTTAAAGGAACAATTACACTAGCAAGCACATTTATCACATGTAATATATTCGTCTGAAACAACAGTAGCATCTTAAATGCAATTATGTAATTATATATTATAAAACTATGATAATAGATGCTATATAATTATCATTTACTAGCATAAGCTATCTATATATGTAAAAGCCTAAGCAACTGGTCGACCAGTCGACCGGTAGCTATGACCCGCACTGACCACCAGGGGGCAGACACTCAATGCAGAAGCTTCCCCCTGGTGGTCAGTATGCTTCCATAGCATACTGACCAGCTGATCAACAGGCGCCAGAGGCGGGCTCATGGCTGGTGAGCGCAGCTGCAGCACACGAGCCTCTCCCACAGACTCCCAGCCCCTCCCCCATCCAGACCAGACTGGGATCGGATCGGCATCGGGACTGACTGGGTGCGAGCCTGCAGCTGCTTCTCTGGCACCATGTGAGGAGCGAGGCTGCAATGACAAGCAGTGTCCGTGCAGTGGTATCGCCCTAGGATGGGCACGCAGAGACCACAGCAGAGCAGCAGCAAGCCTACCAAGTGGTGGCGGCAGGCACAGTGGGCCGGGATGAGCAGGAGCAGCTTGGCGCCCAGCCCAGACTTGGGCTCCTCCTGGACCACCTACCACTTCCTATATTACTTTGTGCTGTGCAGGACTAACTCGGACAGCAGGCTGGAGCCCCACGACAAGCTGGTGGGTAAGGCCGGGCTGTGGCGGTGCAGAGGTCCACTGATCCCCACAGGCCAGGCTGAGGGACCCCACCAGGGCACGAATCCGTGCACTGGGCCTCTAGTATAATATGAACATGGAGTCACTATTCTGTTGTCTTTTCCCCTCTTCACGGTGTTAGAGTTCCACAAACAAGGCCCTGTCCTAGGTTCACTTACCTTCTTTTCCTTTTCTGTCTCCCTACTGACCTCTTTTATTTTCAGAGATTCAAAAATCATTTTTGCCAGGGACTCACAATCACTACCTCAGACTAGAATTCATAGGTCCAAATGTCCACTGGGTATCTCTACTTGATATCTCATCAAAAATATCATGTCCAGCCCTGGCCAGTGTGCTCAGCAACGGCTCCCGGACCCAAGAGTTGCAGGTTCGCTCCCTGCCTCTAGTAGGGGCTTGTGCAGGAGGCAACCAGTCCATGTGTCTCTCTCACATTGATGTTTCTCTCTCTCTCTACCCCGGCATTTATCATCAAAGGGGTTTGTCTGCAAAAGGGCCCATGTGGCACCTTCTCTGCTGCAATTTGTTACAAATAGAAAGGAGACTAGAAAATTAAAAAATAAA
>NW_005871049.1:6926253-6957029 GCF_000147115.1 Myotis lucifugus | reverse complement strand
CTCCCCCACATGCACATACAAACAAAATCAATGGAGACGGTATCCTCAGGTGAGGATTAACAAAACAAAACAAAAAACATATCCAGCCCTATGTGGCTCAGTAGTTAGAGTATTGTGCCTACATACCAAAGGGTTGTGGGTTCGATTCTCAGTCAAAGGCACGTACTTGGATTGCAGGTTCCATCCCTGGTGGTCCAGGTATGTGCAAGAGGCATTTTCTCTCTCTCTCTTTCTCTGAGTGTGTCTCTCCCCATCTTTCTGTCCCTTCTACTCTCTAAAAATCAATGTAGAAAATATCCTTGGGTGAGGATTAAAAAAATAATAATAAAATAATATATCCAAAAGTTAACCCAATTGAAACCTACTTGAATTCCTGTCCCCACATCTCAGTAAATGGTCCTCCCATTTACCCAGATTTTCATGCCATAAGCCTTGGAACTATCATCGATTCCTCCTTCTTCCTCATTTCCAATTCACAGTACAAGTCTTCTTCACTCTAACTGCATATTTCTGAGCCATCCATTGTACTTTTCTCCATCTGCCACTACTATTAACTCCTAGTTGGATTATTATAGTAACCTCATAATCAACCTCATGTTATCTATTCTTGCCACCTCTGGTCCAATCAATGTCCTTAGCAGTAAATATCTTTAAAAAACATAATCACATCATTCATTTACTTTAAACCTCTCAATGTCTTCTCATAGCTAATAAAAGAGGTCCAAACTCCCTACTATCATATACAACTCCTCCTATGCCCTGGTTTTGACCTACTTCTCCAGCCCCATCTACTACCACTGTCACCCTGGCACATCAATCCTCACACAACTCCTCGGCCAAGGAAAAATTTCTACAGCATTTCATTCTGCTTGGAATGATCTTTCTGCTTTCCCCCCTGCTAGCCCAAGCATATCATCAAGATCTTTCCAGAGTTCTTTCCCAATCCCTTGACCTAAATTTGGTCTCCCTGTTAGGTTCTTCTTATAACACTTAACGTATTTTATAATTATGTATTCATGTAATTATGTCTTTATTTTGTGCTTGTATAACTTTTCTCTTCCCCAATAGATTTTAGCCAGTGGTAAAGCGTAATAAAGAGTAAAGCAATTCAATTTAGATAGGACCACTAATGACTGATGTACTTCAGGAGTAAAAGGTTTAGGTCACCCTAAGAGTTTAAGAACCCCAAACAGCTGAAATGCTGAGTCAATAGGTTCCAACATGCAACTCTTTAATCAGGATCAGTTATCCAGTCAGTGTAGTGACAACCTTCATTTCTTTTTAGTTGATTGGCAGTGGGATCCCAAAGTAGCTAGGGAAATCTTAAATAAATTCTAGGTCAGTGGAAGGAGTGTATTTCCTGCAGAAACATTTCTCCTTTGAGAACTAAGGCCTCTCAACCAATAGAGCCCACGTACATGGAGATAGGGAGATTAATTTGTCACGTGAATTATAAGAGTTAATATGAATGGAGGCACACTCACTTCCACACCTTGATTCCCATGTCCATGTGCTCTGGCTGTGGGGGAAACAGCCCCACACATTAGTCACTGGTTCAATGTATACAGCACATCTCCATGAGTGATAACACCAAAAGCATTATAGACAACGGATATAATAGCTCAGGGAGGATAAATTATACTGATCCTTCAATGACGGAAGAAAGCCAGTATAAACAACCTGCCACAGTGTGGCTAGCTGGTTTCATGAGGAATGATGTCATATCTGAGACTTAACACTGGTGTTGCCATACTATAGACTTAGTAGCACAAGTGGCCGGATCTGCCTCAGAATGGAAAATTTCCTCTTTTTGAGCATGCATAATATCCTTCCATGTCATATGTCCACTTTATTTATGATCCCATCCACAGTGCAGGTCACCTCATCCACCTGGTTACAGAAAGCCCCTCTGCAGTGGGTGTGCCCTGCTGAGCATTCTCATGGGTCACAAATATCTTTACACTCTGTGGCCATTTCAAAGTTCCAGCCACATATCTCTCCCCATAGTCCCTTGTCACTGATTTCCTAATGGTGTGATTTCCAGGTCTTGATTATTTGGATAAACTGTTAGCTATTTCCCTTTAATCCCTGTGAATCTTTTCTTTTGTCCATATTTCTTTCCAGACCATCAGGACAAGATATACTGCTTGATATTCTGCCAACGGAGAGGATTTTTTTCCCCACTGTCCTTCTTAACCATTCCTAAGTTAGACTATGATGCTACATCATTGAATTCTGGCTGGTGCCTGTATATTATGCAAAATCATCTCTATAAAAGCCTAATTTTTCTTCTTTCTCAGTCAGATAATAATAGGATATATTTCATGAGGCATAGGTGTGGAAAGAATGAGAGACATTATTATTTGGTTGGGCATTTTTGTATCTATATTCATAGAGAATATTAATCCTTAATTTTATTTTCTTATAAAAATGTGTTTAGTTTTTTGTACTAGGTTAATATTGGTATCATAAAGTGAACTGGAAGGCATTTCCTCTCCTCTCCTATTTTCTGAAAGAATTGGTGTAAGATTTGTTTTATTTCTTCTACAGATGTTTGATAGAATTACTCTTAAATCCATCTAATTCATGAGTTTTCTTTAGTGGAAAATATTTTAACTATGAATTTAATTTTTAATAGAGGACTGTTAGAGTTCCTATTTCCTCGAGATAATTTAGTACCTGAGTTTTTCTCACAGAATTTATAGGATTATTTAATTTACTGGCATAAAGGTATTCATAACATTCCCTTATTATCCTTTTATATTCTACTAGAGGCCCAGTGCACAAAATTCATGCATGGGTAGGGTCCCTAGGCCTGGCCAGTGATCAGGGCCAATCTATGGGGCACTTGCTGGCCCCATCCCCCACCCCCACCGCTGGTCACCTCCTTCTGCGGCGTGACTGGTAGGGTGATGGGGGGCCCCCACTGGTGCCCACCTTGGCTGGCCTGGGGCATGTGGGCTGTGGGCAGCTCCTGCATTGAGCGTCTGCTCCCTGGTTGTCAGTGCGCATCACAGTGACTGGTCATTCCACTGGTTGTTCCGCAGTTCAGTCAATTTACATATTAGGCTATTATTATATAGGAAAGAATCTGTAGTGATGCCCAATCTTTCCATTTCACTTCTGTTCAACTACTGCCAGATGTGCCACAATTATCTGCATGACCAAACTACTCACATAACCTCCTGTGTCAGGGGTTCCCAAGACCACCCTCAAGCTCCATGATTTCCTGAAAGACTCAGAAAACTCAGAAAAGCTATTATACTCATATATGGTTGATTACAGGGAAAGAAAACAGACTAAAATCAGCAAAGGGAAAACTGCAAAGAGAGGAGTCTAATAAAAATGAGCCACAAACTTATTTGTCCCCAAAGGAGTTACATGGACAGTGCTTAATTCTCCCAACCATGATGTGTGACAAAACATGTGAAGTATTGTCAACTAGGGAAACTCACCCAACCCTGTATTCAGAGTCTTACTAGTAATTGGAGATTAATCACATAGGAGGTGTCAGAGTAGACACCTATATGACTAACCTCAGCTACTCATAGCCTCCCAACCTCCCGAATTGATATAAAGTGGCCCAAATCTTCAGACATACAAAAGCAGGTAGTCACCAAAAATTATTCATTGGCATAAACTATCTGGTATGGCCAAAGGCCTCAAGCCTGCAGAGACACTCTTGTAGGTTGGATTCCCCAAAGGCTCAGAAGTCACCTCCCAGGATCCAACAGCCAGCACTGGAGACTGAGGGGATGGGCAGGATTCGAGCAGCCCAGGCCCACTGGTGAGCACTTCCCTGCACATTTACCTAAGCTTACTTTTCATTATTCATAAAATGAGGTTTGTTGCATGAGATAAATGAGGTTGTGTATATAGAAAGTTCCTAGCATATGACTGATAGGAATTAATATTTTTTGGGTATTGTTCAAAAAAAGAAAAAGAACTTGCACAGCCTTTGAAACATCAAAATATCTGTATGGTTTTACTTAGCAAATAAACAGATAATGTATTGATTTTTGAAACATGATATCTCTCCTCAGCGTGGTTATTCAGATGTATTGGCACCTAATAGGAACTCTTGTAGAGGTGCCTTTCAATTCATTAAGTAGACTCTTACTATCACGGTGGATTCTAATCATGAGCAGGCTGTGCTCTGCACACGGGTACCTAGCTGAGCGGGCAAGCAAGGGACTAAAAGGTAGCCCACGTTTGGCTTGCCAACCTATTTGCCACAAGCCCCATCTACCTTGGAAAAGGTTTTTGTTTTGTTTTTGAATTTCACACATGGGCTTGTAAGAGCTAGTGGTAGCTCTGTCACTATTGTTATCTCCATGTTATAGTGACAGAACTAGTAATTTAGTTAGTAGTGGCTTAAGACATTATGTGTCAAGATTACAGTTATGGATTAATTTGAGGAGATGTGAGCATTCTAAATATTTACCATATACTAGTAAAACACAACATGTGTAACTCACCTAATCAAATAATATATTCTATGATGTATTGAGATACTTAGTTGGAATAGGAATAAACAGTTATATTCTTCCCAAAAAAATGTGCACCATGAAATTATTCTACACACACCAGGTAACTAACTTTCAAAAGCCACAAGGAAGAGAGAATGCTCAGATCTTTTGCTGTTTGTTTTAGCATTAAAGCCATTAGCTCTGGTTATTAGATTCTCACAGGAGACGAAAGGGATTACCGTTAATTGTAGGCAGTACAAATTACCATATATGCTGATGACCTTTTAATGTTCATGACAAATCCAGAAAAATCTTGGTAAGCTTTGCTGGATTTACTGGATTAATTTATGTAATTGCCGGAATATAATATTAACTGTGAAAATCTTATTTGACACCAATAAATGACTTTTCCCTAAAGCAATTGATCACTTACCTGCCTTGCCCTGGGAAACTACTCAAGATAACAATACAGTAATGTCAAAGGCTCTGTAATATAACAAAATCATAAATATTGAAATTAAAACCAGGCAAATGTTTACAAACAAATTTCCTGGCGGGTCATATTTGCCAGCATTTCATGTTTTTCCTCCTTATATTCTCCTTTCCTGTTCTTTCTCACACAGGAGGTGTTAGTCTAGGATTTTCTTACCTGAACACTATCTATCTTGTCAAATATTTGTCTTCATAGGGCAGGTCATGAGCAATGAAATGGCAATTTTTATACACTTCCCCATATCAAGGATAAGGCTAGAGTGCATAAAGGGGAAAGAAGGATGAAAATAAGGAGTCGCATTTCAATGACAAGAGGATTTTTCTCTCTGTTTCTTTGGTTTCTAAGCCAAAACAACCTGGGAACTAAAAGCATCAATCTGTGCCAGTTTTCTAGTTTCGCCAACTCTTCCCAAGCGAGCCCTCTCTTCATAAATATTCAGCCCAGCAGAGTGAGATTCTACAACATGGAAAAGCAACTGTCAGCAAGCATCCCACTCCTTTATGTAAGCCATACGGCACACTATTTATTAGTGGACTCATTCTCATTATCCTCTTTTCATCTGATGCAGACTCCAGGTCAGACTTGGTGCAGCAGTCCCCAGAACCCACCACAGAAAATTGGTTAATCAGGTATAAGCTGAGAATTCCGGGAAGTTGTGATTTCCTGAAGCAGACACTGGACCCTCCACTTCTGCCTTCCTTCTTCCTGCCTCAGACCCAGACAGGATTCTGGAGGTGCAGCACTCAGCTTGCAACCAAAATTTCTGCCATGCTACACACTAGGAATGACAGAGAGTGTTTAAACACCGTATGTAGTGGGGTTTTCTATCATTTGCAGCCAAGCACCCTCTTAAGTGATGAAAGCAGCATCTCTATTTACGTCTTATGTCCGGGAAGCAGTCCATTTCCATGACAGCACTGTCTCCATAATTGTCAGACACAATGAAATGTGGTTAATTTTTACATAATGTTCCCAATAGATGTTTATGGTAAAAACAAAGCCATCAAGATGATTGAGTATATGCACCAAAGCAACCCTAGAGGAGATAAAACAGTTATCACTAAGCCAACCCTCATCAGGAAAAGGCTGTTGCTGGTTTGGTCCCAGTCTACGGTGAGCATTGCAATGGTGGGGCAAGAGGAGAGGGCTGGCAGATCAATTACCAGACTAATGGACTGGCTTTTAAATTCAATTCAATAAGCCTCCAAATATTGCTTTTACTGATGCCAAGCGCAAGCCCAGCACTCTCACAAAGCAAGCACTGCCGTGGCATATGAGTGTAGATTCACAGAGCCCACAAGACATTTTGACAAGCACCCGAACACATTCTGCAGTGGAAAAGAAAATATTTGTCTAGCTTCTCATGCAGTAGAGCAACATTTCCATATCTTATTTACTTCTTCTCAAGAGGTTAGACAATTTTTACAGAATGAGAAAAGGGAATAGTGAAAATGGTAATCATGACACTTATCGGCTTCTCACCAATCAATATTTGTCCAAAATCTCCCCACAATCACATGCCTGGGAATTAGGCAATGCCCAAACTGCTTCGAACTGGCAGAACTGGTAGTGTGAGGTGACTGTGGCCTAAATGGCCGTCAACACTTGCTGCATACCCATCTGCCTTATGCAAAAAAATGCTCCAATTATGATGACATCATAAAAGAACTGCCGACATGCTGGAAGAGACTGCTTACTGAGGATATCCATCCACATCAAAATAAACATCATACTGTTAATTGTGGCTGACATGCAATTTGCAAAACAATCTAAGTTATTTGTGTTCCTAACAGCCATCTGAGGTCTTATTTTATCTCCTTAAATCTGCTGCAATTTTCTGAATGAATTTTTATGGATACATTTAAGGAAACAATTAGAAGTACAAATAAAGAACTCCCTAACGTCCCACTTATCTTGTGTGATTGGAACACTGGTAAACAAGCTCTTTGAAAAGCTCAGGCGTTTGCTCCCCTCTCCCTCACACCATGATGATAAACCAAACTAGTAAAGAAAAGGTGCAACTGACATCTGAATTATCTCCTCTCAGAGACATCGTGCAACATTAAAAGATCAATCTTTTACCTTTGATTTTTCCCCCCAAACTTTCCCTGTCTGTGTAGTCTGTAAGATTTCTCTTCTAAGATAGAAGTCTCAAATTTTTCACGAAGACACTATGATCCTATTCCGCTACAAGTGGGACTGTGTTTCTGTATTCTATTCATGATCACTCAGGTCCTGCCTACAACGTTATTAGGGGCCCTCGACTTACATGTATATATGGTACTTATGTATATTCAGAAACTATTGCCAGTGTTCTCAGAAAGCAGACCTGTTTATAAATATGCTCAATATAAGTAGAAAAATGGAGTTGAATATACAGCACTAGCGCCACGCTTGACAGAGAATCCATCACCAGCTCTGCCCTCAAGGGAGAGGAGACAGGTACAAAAATAACAATAATACAAGTAGAAATTGATGTGTCATTGAAGAAGTAAAAATGAAGCAATCAAGGAGTTTGAGGGGAGACTCTTCCTGGCTCGACCAGGGAGGGATCGCATGGAGGCCCCCTGAGAGAATGCAGCAAAAGGGCTTTAACCAGCTCGAGGAGCAGAGCCTCGCCAGGCAGAGGACTCTGAGGGAAGGACAGCAGAAAGGTGCAGAGACGCCGGTCAGTAAGGACAGAGGTTTGTCACAAAAGTCAGAGGCATGACATCGTGTGGTAGAAAGTAAGTTCCAATTAAATAGATGAGTCACATGAAAGCCACTGGCTTGGCACAGGGACTCTACACATATAAGCAACTAGAAATCTGAATATAAGGTGGGGATAAATGACAGTAAGGCCTGACGTGGAGGTCCCTGAAAGCCAGTCTAAGAAACTGAAGCTTTATCTGGTAGGTAATCATGACAATATTTATGACACTGTAATAGTGCCACGCTGAGGCTAGAATTACAGTCTGGAAGGAGCTTGTAATGCTAACGTGCAGATAAGTGAGTTGGGCTGACTGTCCAAAGTCTCCAGTACCCGATGGTACTCACCATCCTGAGGTGTCAACCACTCCTACAAGAGGCCTGATATTCCTGTTTCTCCAGAATAGAGTCATGCAAATTAACCAAGAATCCAACTCCAGGTCAAGGGGATCACTGGCTGTACCTTCCACTCATGACTATTCCAAGTTTGGGAGTAAGGCTTTCTCAAACCTCTTTGTGAGTTTTCAGAGTTCAAACCTCTTTAAACATGGCTGCCTACATGTAACAATCCCCCAGGGCTCCCCACAGCATTCCAGCAAACAAGAGAGATAATAAGAGATTTTCACACAGAAAGGAGACTAAAATACGTCACTATAATTAAATTACACAGAATCTAAAAGAATACATATGCATAGATATTTGTTAAACACAGTGCCAATTCAATTTCCTTAAACACTCAACAAGACCTATTTTCCACGAGATTTCTTGCTAACAGGCCCTCAGTCACATTAAGTGCTCACAAAGTGCATGGAGGCAGTATTTTATCGCACAGCCCTAATTGAGCTGTCTAGGTTAAAGAAGCCGAATGTTACGGAAATGTTTATTATACAAGCACACTTAATCTGAAGCTGGAGAGGAACATTTCTGTGGCTTCGGATATAATTTATCCCTGCAAAAGGCAAAAAAAAAGCGCCTTTTATCACCCTCTCATTTCAGTGAATTATGTTTATGGAGTCCTTCTACTGCTATGAATCTGCTTTCACTCCAACTTGAGGAAGAGTTAAGTCCCAAATCCCTCAGTTGAATCTCATTATGTTCCTAGTCCCTTGTTCCCCATCAAGACATATGCCTTCACTATACATACAGGGCAGTCACCACCATTATCACTGGCTCTTACTTATAGCAGCCATTCATTTACAGCAAGGCAAACAAAGTGTAAATCCAGGTATCTGGAGACATTTGTTATTTCAAATGTCTTCGTTTCAGTTAACATGCCATTGGAGAATTCGTAATTTTTTCTTTTTAATTTTTTTCTTGTTTGTTTGTTTGTTTGTTTTCCAGTTGGTGGGACAAGTGGAAGAGAGTCTTAATTTCACAAAACTGACATTTTCTTCATCTTTAATACTTTGAATCTAAATATTAGGGTTACAACAGCAGCCAATGAGATTAAGTATACATTTGAATGGGAAGCAGAATTAAGCAATTTTACAACAAAAACCTCAACAAAATGGAGAGTATTACTTAAACTAAGCTATTCATCTACATCTTCTTAACAAAGGAAATATTCCGTGTGTATGGATTATAGTGTTTTCAAAATCTATGTTTATTTTAAAATTTGGTAAACAAATATTTGCATAGTTTAACTTTAAATAACTGTTTAACATCTAGAAAATAAATTTCCAACAAACACCAATTAAATTCAATTAATAAGATAGAGTGATGGAGAAATCACTGTTCCCAACATGAAAATAAACTAGCTCTCCTGTGGAGTATAATAGTGCTGAGTAGTTAATTTATTCATAAGCAAACATTTACTGAGAGCTGACTATGCTTCAAGCACTCTTCGGAGAATTAGTTATGCCAAAGTGAACAAAACCCTGAAAAAGTTCCTCTATTTACTGAGCTTACATTCTAGCCAGCTAAAAACCATTCAGTAAAACAAGGAACAAGAAGTGAGAAAAAATTATCTACAACCACCTGGTAGTGGTTAATTTTTTAACTGTATAAATTTTAGTGTGACAGAGTACAACATACCAAATGGAAATTGGCCCGAGCACCAAAAAGAACAATGCCGTCATCCTGTGACATAAAGGACTCTTCTCAGAGCCATTTCTCCCTGAAAGCCCTGGAAGAGGGGCCACTGTTCCAGTAACAACCTAAGATAATAGGTCAAGTCTTGATTCCAGGGACTACACATTCACATTAGAACATGAGCAGGATTTCATTTATTTTAACAAAAAAAGATTATTAAGGTACAGTAGAAGAAAATGCAGTTTAAAAGTTACCTATCACACAACCAAAAGTCAGACTCAAAGCCTCAGGTAACCGTTTCTAAAGCTCCTCCCAAAACACACCTGGCAGAAAGTGGTCGGCAAAGAGACTGTGACGGAAACGCAAACAAGACTGCTGATACAGCAGTTCCTTAAAACCCCCAAATTAAGTAGCCATTAAAGAAAGTGATCAACCACCAAACATTGAGATCTCCTGGCATGTTCAACTGTATAAAGCTCAAAAACAAAACACACTCTGAAAGTTAAAATAACTAAACACTTTTTAAAAAATTATTGCACACTGACTTCAGATGCAGGACAGAAGGGTGGGGAGAGGATTGTTGGTGAACTCGTGGCTGTTCTCCACACATATTTCAGACTTTCTCACCTTCATGTCTTTGCTCATGGTTATACAGAATTTCTGTAGCTCCATGTATAAGCCCTTCCACATCCTTGTCAGCAGGAAGGCAGGCTCTTTCCACCCTCCACTCGCCTCTCCTGAGCTATGGCTTCATGGGAAGACTGCTTTTCCTTGTGGCAGCAGCAGTACTGCCAGAAGCAAGTGTGGCTAATGTTTCCTGTCCCCACCCAATAGTAGAGTCACTTCTTTCCCAAAGCCCCACCACACTTTATCCATCTTATCGGTCCAAAGCATCATGAGCCTATCCACCTCTGAGCTAATCCCTGACAAAGGGCATGGAATGGCCATAATCTGTTCACACACATCATCCGAGGTACAAGGGAGTTAGCCACAGTGTCTACAAAGCCCAAGCCAATTAAGGGTTCTGCAAAGCTTTCCTCCTCTCCCTCCCCTCTGCTCCCTACTCCTAGAAGTTACTGCATGCCGCTTCTTGCTTGCCTCTGTCTGATCCTCAGCTTCAGCCTTAAGTAGCAGTAAAAATAACAGGTGACAATGATGACAACAATAATAACAGTGTGTGCCTTTTACTGAGAACTTACTATGTGCCAGTCACTGTCCTAAGTATTTATCACACATTACCAAATTTAATTGCAATGTTATGGAATTTAACTTCATATACGATAAGTAAGGTTGTTCTCATTATATAGGTTAGAACATTGAAGCACAGGGAAAATACTTGTCCAAAAAGATTGAAACCCAGCTCCGAAGAACTTTGCTCTGTGCCTCACAGACTTGAACCAGTGAGCTCCAGTCTAGGTGAGCGTATGGATGTAGGTTACTGTCCCTTCCCCGGTAAATTGGCCTGGAATGAATCTAGTTTCCAGGGCTGCAATCACTCTATTTCACTCTCTTTATGTGCAGTGTTTAAACAGATCTGCCTGACTTGACTTCTTCCTTGGCTTTTATCCAGTTTTCCTCTGGGATCAATAATGGAGGCCTGAGCTGTTGAGTGCGGCTGTGGCCCTGATCCCCTTCCAGGCCTTGCTCCTCCAGGGTCCAGACTAGACTCCGCTTCCCACACCATTTCAATCACAGACTGGTCTCTGAATTACACTGGATGACCCTGAAAATCCCTGTGGCTAGCAATTTACTTCCAGATGGTGCTGAGATTCTAAAACAATTCTAAAGGAGCAAGGACATAGTCTTCCCTGAGCTGTCAGACACATTCTACCTTTTCAGGGACCGGAAAACTTAAACCTTAAAGGAAATCTGGGTGAGGAGGTTACAGTTATGAGGGAACCCATCACCCTTACATTCACAGAAACAAAAAACAAACCCAGCACACAGACAAATAGGGTCACAGTGGCATATTAGACATCTAAAATTAGCAATAATGGGCACTTACAATGACCGTCCATTTACAGTACCTTATTCATAATAATTTTATGTTTTAATTTCTGTTTTCCCTCCTCTGCAGTTTTTTTATGTCATCATATAATTCATTTGAATGGACTGCTTGACTCGGGAAAAGACATGTTATCCAAAACAAACACCTTTTTTCAGTTTTTGCTCAATTCTTTTTAAAATAATCATGGAGACAGCAAACGTAATAAAAGCTAGTATCTACTGATTTCTTGGTACATGCTTGACATTATTGTTGTTGTTGTTGTTGTCAAATTATAGATGAAGAAAGTAAGGTGAGTAATACCCTAACAAACTATAGTGGCATGTGGGGAGCAAAAAAAGGTCTTCTGTTAGCTGCAATGCCTGGAGATCTTGACCCTCCATCTTATCTAGGAAGTTCATAATGCTGTGAGGAACAGGTTTATAAGGAAGCCTGGAGTCTTCAAGGACTCGTAAGTTCAAAAAGGGATGAAAGGAGAGCTGAGACGAGACAGCACGTATGAGTAGGACTTAAGATTGCCCCTCGGGTTGCTGAGAGACACAGAGGAGACTGACTCTGCGGAGATTATTTTATGGGCAGAATGTGCATGTCAGTGATGGAGGCATCAGTCAGATGGATTCAAAAAAGAACCGTTTTGACTTGGTAACAAGAGGACTTCTCCAGGAATACTATCTACAGAAATTAGCCATCCTGAGATTTCAGGAGAAATTAGGATAAAATTTTTTTCTCAAAAGATAATACTTCCAAGAGTTAGGGGACATGTTAAGCAAAGGAAACCACGAAGAACCATACTGATGCATCTCAAGTCTATGCCTAACTAAAGAAACACCTTGAAAGTGTTCCTGTGATTTATCTAACTTGTGTGTGACTCATCCTCCACTCCACAATGTCCTGGTGCCTTCGTGGGGTCAGTGAAATTATAGTTTTGCCATCTATTCTCCTCTGCACTAGAAAAAAGAAAAAGAAAGCGGTCTTGAATCCTAGGCATTAATGCCAGAATTGCAAACCATAATAGAAATGTTGAGATAGGGTAGTGAGATTGAGAGCCAGGAATCCCACGCCAGCTGAATTCTGACTAAATGGTGAGTCGGCCATAGGCAGGCAGGAGTCCAGAGGGACTGCACATCAGAGGGCAAAGAGGAGCCTCGAGTTAGAAATCAGGCAGATGCAGAACCTCCCAGCTCCCGGAAATCAGGCGGGCACAGGTCAGAAATCAAGCAGACAGGCCAAAAACTGATGGCATAACTATCACAGAGCAAAGGAAAGCAGATGGCGGAAGCCCTGGACACACAGGGGAGGTCCAGGGGTTCCACAGAGAGTGAAGGGAGAGGGCAGAATGGGTTGAGAAAACAGATTTATAGGCATGTACAAATTTTTGACGTATTTGTGCCTGTTTATGAGCAGAAGTAGCAGAAACTGAATACTGATTCTAACTACATAACCCATTAACACTGAATTCTGGAGTTTCTCTTTTTATGTAAGTGAATACAGTAGTCCCTCCTTACCCACCCCTTACCCACCAAGGTACGTTCCAAGACCCCCAGTGAATGCCTGAAACAGTGAATAGTATCAAACCCATATATACTATGTTTTTTTTCTAAACATACACACCTATAATAAAGTTAAATTTATAAATTTGGCACAGTAAGAGATTAACAACAACTCATAAAATAGCATGATTATAACAATACTAAAGGCCCAATGCATGAAACTTGCGCACGGTGGGGGTTCCTTCAGCCCAGCCTGCAGCCTCTCCAACCAGGGACCCCTTGGGCAGTCGGACATCTCTCTTGTAATCTGGGACTGCTGGCTCCTAATCACTCACCTGCCTGACTGCCTGATTGCCCCCAACTGCCCTCCCCTGCCAGCCTGATTACCCCTAACTGCCTCTGCCTCAGCCCCCACCACAATGGCTTTGTCTGGAAGGAAGTCAGACGTCTGGAAGATGGCCGGTCGACCTGGTCTAATTAGCATATTACCCTTTGATTAGTATAGATAGATTATACAGGAAAGGATTGCTTAAATGGGGGGAGAGGAGGCCTTTTTCAGTAAGAGGAGATGCTCTTGGCAGACAAAAATACATAATCCCTATATCTAGACAGATAGCCAGCCATATACGCTATGCTGCCAAACTGGTCATTAAAAAATTGAACCGTTGTCCTAACCAGTTTGGCTCAGTGGATAGAGTGTCAGCCTGTGAACTGAAGGGTCCCAGGTTCAATTCCAGTCAAGGGTATGTACCTTGGTTGTGAGCATATCCCCAGTAGGGGGTGTGCAGGAGGCAGCCGATCGATGTTTCTCTGTCATCAATGTTTCTAACTCTATCCCCTCTCCCTTCCTCTCTGTAAAACATCAATAAAATATATATATTAAAAAAATTGAACCACTTTCTTACACCTTACAACAAACAGCTGTTGCCCTTAAAACTCCGCCTTCGCAGTTCACCCAGATTAGGTTCTAATTGGTCGGTTTCTATGCCAGTCAGCGTCAAAAGCTCCGCCTCCTAGGCAGCCATTGGCTCCTCGCAGTTCACCCAGATTTGGTTCTGACTGGTGGGTTTCTATGCCAATCAGCATCTCCAGGCCTATTTCCAGGCATTGATGCTGCCGTGGCAGCTGCAGGTCAGATCAGGCCCTGCCTCTCTCTCCTGGCCTTTCTCAAGGCCTGATCCGCAGCCTCCATGGCAACTGCAGATCAGGCCCCACCTTTCTCTCTCTCTGGGCCTTGCCAGCAGCTGCGGCAGCTGCAGATCAGGCCCTGCCTCTTTCTCTGGGCCTCTCTCTGGGCCTGATCTGCAGCCACCGTGGCAGCGTCGAGGTCGTTAGGTCTCCAGCCCGGCCCTGGGCCAGAGGCTAATGACCTCACTGCGCTCGCCTCACCCCATCCACCCCCCTGCCGCCCCGCCCACCTGCCGGCTGCCAGCCTTGCTGTGATAGGAACCTGTGGGCCATGGGAGAGGGACCGAGAGGTACTCCATGCACTTTCTGGTGACCGGTTGTCCATCTGGTCATTTAGGTGGTGACGGCCCCTGGCTTTTTATAATGTAGACTAGAGGCCCAGTGCATGAATTCGTGCACAGGTAGGGTTCCTCCAGGTGGCCTGCAGGGATCGGACCAAAACTCGCAGTCCAATGCTGCCTGCAGCTCCTACTTGCCGCCCCTGCTCATCCCGGCCCCACTGTGCCTACCACAGGCTCGCTCCCAATCAGTCCCAATCGGGAGATGCTCGCGCTGCTGCAGCAGTGCTTGCCAGCCATGAGCCCTGCGTCTGGCGCCCTCCCAAGGGGTAGCCTGCGGGATTGGGTTGAAACCAGCTCTCTGACAATCCCCCGAGGGGTTCCTGATTGCGAGAGGGCACAGGCCAGACTGAAGGACCCCACTAGTGCAAGATCAGGCCAGGGAGGGACCGCATGAGGGCTCCAGGGTGTGTCCGGCCCATCTCACTCAGTCCCAATCAGCCAGACCCCAGCAGCACGCTAACCTACCAGTCGGAGCATCTGCCCCCTGGTGGTCAGTGCACGTCATAGCGACTGGTCGACCAGTTGGCTGCCTCCTGGTGGTCAGTGCACGTCATAGCAAGCAGTTGAGCAGCCTTAGCATATCATTAGCATATTACGCTTTGATTGTTCGGTTGGTCTGCTGTTCGGTCTATTTGCATATTACCCTTTTATTATATAGGACTAGAGGCCTGTTGCATGAAAAGATAAGTGCAATAGGCCTTCCCTTCCCCAGGCTGCCGGCACCGGTTTTCCTCCGGCACCCGGGACCCAGGCCTTCGCTCCGGCCGGAGCCGCCTTCAAGCCATCTTTGTTGGCGGTCAATTTGCATATCTCGCTGATTAGCCAATGGGAGGCATAGTGAAGGTACGGTCAATTACCATGTTTGTCTATTATTAGATAGGATACTGTATGGTCTCTCTCTCTCTCTCTCTCTCTCTCTCTCTCTTCCAGTAAACTAGCAAGAATTTATTTTTCCTCATTCACAGTTTCACAGTAAAAGATTAATTCTTACCATAGATCTTAGCAGCCTCAGCATATGACTTTTTCCCTTAAGTGGAGAACTTGCACCTTTTACTAAAGGGAGCATTTACAGCTTCTTTACGGCATTTCCGAATCCCTGGCATCACTGCTCTTGCACTTTGGGGCCGTTATGGAGTGAAACAAGGAAGACTTGAACACAAGCCCTGTGATACCTGACAGTCCATCTGAGAACCATCTGGCTTCTCAGTGGCTACTGGGCAGGAGCAGCTACAGGTGGAGGTGCTGGACAAAGGAATGGGTCATGTCCCCTCCTCAGGCGGGATGCAGGGGAACCTCGAGATTTCATCATGCTACTCAGAATGTGGGTAATTTAAAACTATGAAGTATTTATTTCTTGGATTTTCCATTTAATATTATGGGACTGTGGTTGACCATGGGTAACTGAAACCCCAATAAGGGAAGTGACTGTATACTATTTAGTAAACACAAACATTACTGGCCATTTGCTTCTTTCTCAAATGACCAATGGTTCATAACATTAGTCTGAGAACATTTTCAGCTGCTTCTTAAGGGATGACAGGTATTTCCTGAAACTAAATTGTCTCAGTCAGATGTCAGTAATAGTGGTCATGACCAAACACTCCTGAGATTCTAAGTTTTATCCACTACAATCTCTTTCCTCACACTTTTATGTAGTTTTCAAATGTGGGTATGAAAATGGCTGAATAGAAATTAATATAGTCATGGCTATTGTGGACACACAAAGAATAAAATGTTCCCACTGAAGACAAAAAACAATGAGTAAGCATTTGAGTTTTGGGCTGAAAGTTTTATATATTTTTTTGTAGGCCAGCATGACACAGGGAAGAGGTTCCTAAACTGGAAATCAGAGAAATGGGGTCTACTCTGCTGTGCCCCTAAGTTGTCATGCTTATTAACCTCTCAAGATCACAGTTACTTTTTTAAAAATAACACAGATAGTTTCTTTAGCTTTAAAATTTTATGTTTCTAAGATAGATTCTTCTAAGTATCTAGGGCTAATGATTAAATGTGTAACCAGAAAGGTTACAGAATATCTTTCTCTGAAGTCTTTAAATATAAATTAAACAAGTCTAGATAGAATAAATGCTTAAATGTAAAATCATGAAAACATAGAAGGACTAGAAAAAAATGTATAGTCATATTTTATAGTGATTTTGTAGGGAGGAAATATTTTTTAAAGATTTTTTAAACATGACACAAAAGCCATGGAGAAAAAAATGGTAAATTTAACAACATGAAAATTATAAACTTCTATAATTTTTTGAGAATTTGTTGAGAATGTGGAGAAACAAGTACTTTCATAAATTTCTGGTTAAAGTATAAATTATAAAATTTTGAGAATGATTTGACAATATGTTTACAATTTTACATGTGTATACCTTTCTCACATCAATTCCTCTCCCAGAATTTGTCTTATAGAAATACTTGAACAAGTTCCCAAAAAATAAACATTATAGCATTGTTGAGAAGGTAGAAAATTAGATATGATTGAAATGTCTATCAATAAGAAGCAGGTATATACTAGTAAATCATATTTTTTCTGCTCTATGAAAAACAATGCAGTAAAGAAAAAAAGACATTTCTGTGTTTCTTATACTTATTATCACTTGTTTGTATTGACTTCACAATACCAAGAATAACATAAGATAGATGATGAGAGATAAATGCTCTTTGGTTGTATAACTTAAACATCATTTCACTGCAATAATTTACCCATTTACTTACTCAACAAGTAGTTTTGAGTGTCTATTCTGTACAATGCCCATTAGAAAATTGTGTAAATAGCTTCTCAAGTTCCCTTCTAGCTCTTTTAGTCAATTGCCTTCCTTGAATACCGTGAACATGGTGTTTGTTAGTATTTAGGAAAATGAGAAGTTAACATATCTGGTAGAACAGCAGAATTAATCTTCAGCCTAAAAACCAACAGAAAAGAGCAAGGCAGAACAGTCATGGGTTTATGTGAAAGATTAGTAATGGAGTTGGTTGGGAATGCCCAAGGGTTATTTCTTACTGTTACCACAGTACTCATGTTGCTTTTTTGCTGGGAATTTAGGGAGTTGGAAGAGGAAAGTCATTGCCTCACAGTGTTGATTTGCTCTTTAAAAATCTCAGTTATTTCTTTCTCCCATTACATAGTTTAAGTGGAATCAATAAAGGGGAGATTTTCTGCAGCATCATGAATTCATGTTCATTAAAGAGAAATTTGACAGGACTAAAAATCAAACAGTATGCCCTGGTGAAAAGGAAGTCAACATATTGAAATATTTTCTTTGTGGCTGGAAACCCCCCAAAACCCCTCCCAGCCCTGGCTGCCGAGACCCCTCCCAGGACTCCTGACCTCCCCAGGACACAGCCATTTTAGGTTTGATGCCTGTCCCCGCAGAGGCATCCAGGAGCCTGCTCCAGGGCATGGCTGTCATCCATTCTGAAGAGTGAGGGCCATGCCTCACCACCGTGAACATTTTTAATATCACCTTGGGAACGATATATATTTCACTTCTTCCTTTTAACAAATTGGGTATCCATTGCCTTTGAGGGTACTCAGAAATCTCCTCACCATCTTCACCACTTGGCTACCTCACTCAGGTGTTGGCAAATCCCAGGACTCTCAGTTGAGAACCTTCTCACACCTCCCGACTTCCACTGCTCTCTCATGCCTGTTCTGCACCTGTCATCCTGCAGCCACACAGGCCAGGCAACCGCTGACTCTCCATGGCTTTGGTCGGAGCTTCGGATCTCCCTATTTCAGCCTCATTAGGAAAAAGTTCTGGATTTTAAAAATCTGTTGTGCATAATCAATGTTCATTTTTATCTCACTATTTTCCACCATTGCCTTTTCTGTTCTAGCCTTGCTTTTTGTGTTCTGCTTTTTTCTGTTTTCAGAATGATTTTGGACACTTTACTCCCTATATTCCTTTTCTTACCTATTAGGACTCCCTCTCCATCTCTAATCTGTCCTTCATTAAAATTCAGAGTTCACAGCAGGCTTCGCTCTGATTGACTGAGTGATTCTTCCCTGTGCCCATGTCTGGCAGGCATTTAATGGTAATTAGAAATTTCTCTGATCTGTTCATAGGGTTCTCTGATAATCAACAAGAAGTCACTTTGATTGATAGTCACTGTCACAAAAGTAGGAAGGCCGGTCTTCTTAACAAATTTTCATGAAGAAATATTCAGTAGATGAAATGTCCCAAATGAATGTCCAGGCAGAGTTAACCTCAAAGGAGTGTTTTTAAAAAGGATAATGTGAGCTTTTATTGTCTAGCAACCATGTCAAAGTAAAGCCCAGAATAGGAATTCTAAGTATCCCCGAGGCCTAAAAAAAAATCCCCTGAGGTTCCCTTTCTCCTACTCATTAGCTGGAACTCTTTGGTGGTGTGAGGGATCAAGTGGAAATCTACAGCAATAAAGTTGTTGGTGAGGCCATCCTGGCAGGTGAGAAATTAAGACGGAAGTAAATCCTGTGGGCTTTAAAATAATGAGGAGAAATGGCAAAGCCAACAGCAGTGGGTAAAGGGCATGAACAGCTAAAGAGTCGCCATGGGTCATCACTGGAAAACATATTATTTCAGTATATTTTCTCTTGATTTAGTGCCTGCTGCCTGAGGTCTGTGGTACCACTAACGCTAATAAATCATTGCTCTGGATGACAGCCTGAGCACCTGTGTTTTATCATACAGCAGGAAACCTTGTAAATTACCACGAGAAGCAACTAGTGACCGCGCGGCAGAGCTATGAGAATCAGTCAAAGCCTCAGTCTATTAGGCCCATTTCGTGTTATTTGCAGGTGCATTAAAAGAAATGGGGAGAATTGCAAAAAAGATGAGCCCCAGCCTTTTGATCAGTGTTTAATAAGAACGACACAGGACAGCTGGAGCGGGCTCCTAATGGCCTGCAGATGGACTATGTCCACAGTGGGACCCTACCTGCTTCAATCTGCCCATTGGCTATGCTGCAATTTAGCTTATAAAAGCAACAGGACGACTTCAAGGGAGTGAGTCTGTGGCACGGGCAGAAACCTTTCTTTGTGCTTTTGTGCCTTGAAGCTTTGTTTCATAGAAGAACTTGGCTTATGAATTCACTTGGTGTGTCACACTTTTTAAAACTTTTGACTCTATAATTTCTTCTCAAACAAATTGGCCAGGAAAAAAAAAAGTGCCACAGGCAGATATACTTTTCCTAGTAAATTCATCAAAATGAGTAAGCTCACTCTTTTTTACCCTTAACTTTTTATTCAAACTATTCTGCCTTGTTATGATAATCTCTGTATTCTTGAACACTCCCCAGAGGAAGAGGTAAAAGAAGCTTGAGAATAAAAGGTATGTTTGCACCACTCCCTTAAGGGCGCCATCAGCCATAAGCTACACATCCACAAGAGATGACACACAGTGGTGCTTTTCTGTCCAAGCACTTCTTGGTTTAACGTTCTCCTGTCATTACAATAAAAATCCAGTGCTCCTGACTTAGGTAAAGATGACATTTAACCACCATGTAGAACCCCAAGTTTTTGATTAGCTAGTGATCATCAATCTGGGTTGAATATCTGCAGAGCTATTCTGAGGCTACATTTCTTTACATGGAAGGACCCAGAATACACCTGCTGGGCTTCTGAATACAAGGCCACAAGCCCAAATTTCAGCATGCCAACTTCCGGAAGAGAGGAGAAAAGGAGTTGTGATTATCTCTAATTGTCTATACTTATAATAGCAGATGGCCATAACTCAGCAAAAAAACACAACAGTGCTCGCTTCCCTGTCATTCTTTCAAAACTGTGAGCTGGGTGGAGACATACAGGAAGTAATAGATGTCCCCTTCACTGCCTGCTGAATATGGGGAGTAATTCCTGTAAGCATGCCCATAGAACCCTCCCCACTTTGTGCCTCTCTGCGAGTGACTATTCGCCAAGTCTCAGCTATTCAGGGAGAAGGCCTGCCGTATTCCGGGTAATTTTCATTCTGTGTGTTCCTCATACTCTATCATCTTCACATGCTGTCTGCTATTTCTGGTTGTGCCATTGCTAGGGTGACAGAAAGAAGCATCACCCATCAGCACCCCCTCCCCGCCAGCCGTGCCAACGGCACTTCAAGCAGGACTGCTGGAGTAAGTCCTCCATCAACTTCCACCTCCCAAAGCTGTCAGCCCAAGATGATGTATCTACAAAGGGATTTCAGAGCTTTATAAGCAAATAATGCCTCCTCCAAAGCACATATTAACTGAGCAAACAATACGCCTTAATTCAGTATGTTCATTTGCATATTTACACAGAAGCCCCTGCTGCTTATTTGCCTAAGATAATGAAAGTGCATCCAAGAAACCTTCTCCACTGGAGCCTAAGCACACAGGCAGAAACATGATGGGTTGATTTAAAGTTTTAATTTTTTTTCCTGTGGGGAAGAGTCATCATTCAGATTAATTTAGATAACCCACAGTATCTGGTAAAAGAGAGAGTAGCCCAGGATAGACAATGTTTTTCTTTACAGTGCTGCTGACTTATTATTTCAGTATGTCCTGCCAAATTTTTTCAGTCTGCACTGAGGTTAACACCTGTAGAAAGACAGGGATCCTAATGATACGAAAAGTTGTGAAGTTCAACAGTTTTGTAGGAACATGAAATCTTAACATTGGGAAACAGACTGATCTCTCTACTCCCAACTGTCCACAGAACAAATGGTTACTCACAAACACCCTGGGTAACTAGTTAAGAGCAGCATCGATAGAACTCATCTTTCTAGATTTTCACAATCTTAATATTTTTTCAACAAAATATTCCTGAAGATGATTTCTGTAGTGCATTCTAAACAGGCATGCCTCCAAAATACTTTTAAGATAGATAAGCAATAGAAATAATCAGATTTTCAACATTTCCTTTCTCTGGTAAAATGAATTCAGTTTATCATAAAAATCATTAATTGAATTAAATGGAGAAAGGCATCAAGATTAGAGAGAAAGAAGTAAAACTTTTTATTTGCATACTAAGTTATTGTGAATGCAGGAAATCATAAGGAATATACAAAAAAGCTACTACTAAAACTACAAAGTAAATTTAGTAAAGTTTATAAAGTCAACCTACAAAAAAATTACTGTATTTCTACATACTAGTAACAAATAATTGGAAAAGGTAATTTAAAAATCAATACTATTTACAATGGTATTGAATATCAAAACAGTGTGGTTTTAAAATAACTATGAACAAATAGACTAAAAGAAAGAAAAAGTACAGGTCCAGAAAACTTCTGACATGTGATAAATAGTCTAATGATTTTTCAGAATTATTGGTTGTTAGTCACTGTATTTGGTGCTAAAAAACAAAACAAAACAAAACAAAAACCTGAAAGAAAAAAAATCCCTTGCTATAAGGGCTTATAATAAATACACAGTGTGGAGATGAAAACAAAAATAGACTAATAGAAAAGAATTGAATGTTCAAAAAGAGACCTGTGCATATCTGGTGAATATGTTTTAAACAACAATCCAAGGCAAATCAATGGACAAAGAAAGGTCTTTTCAACAAATAGCACTGGAAAATCTGTGTAAATATATGAAAAAACAAAAATAAAATTTTGACCCTTTCCTCACCATGTACAAATTTGATTTGAGATGATTACAGACCTGAACTTAAAACTAAAATCCTAAAGGCTTTAGAAGAAAAAAAATTGAAGAATATTTATATGACTTGAGGCAGAAAAATATTTTTTAGGGAACACAAGTACTAACTTTATCAAACTTTAAAACTCATCCAAAGATACCATTAAGAAAATGAAATAGAAAGCTACAGACTGGAAGACAATACTTACAATGCTCCTACTTGACAAAGGATTTAGATCCTAAATATATAAAGAACTCATTGATAAAAAAATTTTTAACGAAAAAATTTTGGAATTCACACTTTACCAAGGAGATGGAGAATGGCAAATAAGCACATGAAAGGATGCTCAACATCCTTAGTCATCAGGGTTTGCAAATTAAAACCAGAATGAGGTGCTACTTCATACGCACTAGAAGAGCTAAATGAAAAAGACTCTCAGAAAATGGTAATAGGGGTATACAATAGCACAACCTCATTGGAAAACTGTATGGCAGTGTCTTAAGTTAAACATACACCTACATCATCATCTATTCCACTCTAAAGTATTTACCAAAGAAATGGAAACATGTCCACACAAAGACTTGTTCAGAAATATATAATGCAGCTTTATTAATAATGGCCAAAAAGTATTTAAAAAAACACCCACAGACTATCAACAGAAAAACAAATAAACAAAAATGTGACATATCATGTAATTAACTACTGACCCATGCAAAACATAAATTGACCTCAAAAATATCATGTTGAGTGAAAGAAGTTAGACACAAAAGAGTACATACTCTATTATTCTATCACTAGAAGCCTGGTGCACAAATTCGTGCACAGATTGGGTCCCTCGGGGTGGGCTGCAGGGATTGGGCCCCAGCTCGCAACCCTAGGCTCGCAACCCTAGGCTTGCAGCCCCAGCTCGAGCCCCCAACCTTGCAGCCTCACAGCCCCACCTGGCACTCTGCTGTGGCCTGGCACCGCCCCCTCACCTGCTTCACCATCCCACCTGCGGGGCGATCGATCGGGGCTAGCCTGGTTCCCTCAGCACCTGGGAGCCAGACAGCGGCCCCGCCCCCTCTGCCGCTGCTGGTCGCTGTCTGTGGGACAGCGGTGCAATCAGGCACCCTCTCGCATCTACCTTGGCTGGTGCTGCCCACTCACCTGCTCCACCCTCCCGCTGCAGGCCCGCTCTCATCAGGGCCGATCAGGGCTGGCAGCACCTCCACTGCCACCCACTGACAGCACCACGTCGCTGACACCTGCCATGTTCCACGCCATCCCCTGGTGGTCAGCACACATCATAGCAAGCGGTCAAACTCCCGGTCAAACTCCTGGTCGAACAATTTGCATATTAGGCTTTCATTACATAGGATGGGAATGAAGTTCAAAACCAGACAACACTAATCTCTGGTGCTAGAAATCAGTGCAGTGGTTGCCTATCAAGAAGCAGGGATTGACTAGAAGGAGACTCAATAGAACTTTCTGAAATGGTGGAAATACTCTATATCTTGTTTAAGTTGATGAACACATGACCAAATGATGGTCACATTTGCCTAAACTCATTGACCTATGCCTTTAAGATTTGTGTATTTTGCTGTATGTATGGACCTCAATAAAAAGAGAAGAAAAGAAAAATAATCACATAGAAAATCAGAGGCTCAATTCTTATTGTCCATGCCCCAAAACATAAAGTGGCATCTATAATATAATTTCTAATTAATAATATAATTACTCACTGAAGACTTCCTACATACTAGGAACCTTTTTGGGTAAGCATATTTAAGGGCTTTTTCTCATTTTATCCTCATGATAACCATATAAAGGCACATTTTTTATCATCACCCCATCCTCAACTTTACATATGAGGAAACTGAGGCTCAGAGAGATTAAGTAATTTGCTCAGGATCACAGAGCTAATAGATAAAGACAAATTTGTACCTATCTATAAAAGCTAAGCTCTTATATTGTTGTGGCAGAATGCACAGGAGAAGGATCAGCCAGCACTCTGAGGGAGGAAAGTTTAACCTTTATTTAGCAGATCTGCTAGTCCAGGGGAATTCCAGACCCAAAGCCTGAACTGAACTCATGGAGGAGGCTCTGGCCTCTGTATCTCCTCCTGTGGCGGGCCCCTGAGGGTCCCCGCAGCTCAGACAAGTCAGTCTTGTCGGGGCCTTGGGGGCATGCACCGAGGCTCTGCCCAAGTCAGCTGTGGCAGGGCCCTGGGGCTCTGCAGCTCTGCCCAAGTCAGTCAGAGTAGGGAAGTAAGACTACAGTTTTAACCAGATATTGAACTAGGTTGCAAGCCCCCCCAAACCCCATTTTCCTTTTCAATATTTAATATCTGAAGATGATCTGAAAAGCACTCTTCTAGGGCTTTACATTAGTTTAATACCTATGCTTAAATTGATGAGAAATCTTGACCAGAAAAAGATATATTGTCTCTAAGAGGTGAAAGGATTAAGAAAAAGAGCATGTATAAGTTTAGTGAATTTAGGGCAAGTCATGATGATAAGAAATAGCTAAGATCTAATGAGCACTAACTAACTATATTACAGATAGCACCAAAATACTTAATTCATTAAATCCTCGCAATGACTCTGTGAAGCTGGTTTTGTTACAGAAGAGGAAACTGAGGCAGGGAGAGTTTCAGTCATTTGGTCAAGATACACAGCAAGTAAGTAGCAAACATCAGCTACTTATTGGAGAAGACAAGAAAAAAATAAAGAGAAGGAAGCTGCAGGATGCCTGCATTCCTGAAAATTCAAAATGAGATGTTATCTCCCAAGAACACAGTTGAAAGTCAGCTATGTTAAGAGTGTCATACTGAAAAAAGCCACAAGCAAAGTGAGGCGAGAGTAAGCAGGGAGAGAGTAAGTACACAAGCTCCAGCTGCATTCACCTTCGGGGAAGGTCGTACAAATGCCTGGGAGGGATTCGTGCATAGAATAAAGGATGCTCCCACAAGAGGCTGGTCTCAGTTGTACACTGTGATTGAATTCTCTCTGCCTGGGAGGACTTCTGAGGTACCATAGAGTCTCTGTAACTCAAACTGACATGGCCTTAGGCTTTAATGTAAAGCAACTAGATATTCGTGATTTTGTGTAACTTCACTTGTTTTGTTTTGTTTTGTTTTTCCAAATATATTTTATTGATTTTTTACAGAGAGGAAGGGAGAGGGATAGAGTTAGAAACATCAATGAGAGAGAAACATCCATCAGCTGCCTCCTGCACACCCCACACTGGGGATGTGCCCGCAACCAAGCTACATGCCCTTGAAGGGAATCGAACCCGGGGCCCTTGTGTCCACAGGCCGACGCTCTATCCACTGAGCCAAACCAGTCAGGGCAACTTCACTTGTTTTACTAGGATCTGTGCTGCAGGAAGTGAAACCCCAGGTGGAGGGAACAGTAAAGCACTTGCTCCTTGTGGGGCAACTGGACAGTTTGGACATGCGGCTGCCAGGACTCTCCCCCTGGCCTTGCTACCACGGAGGCAACTGGAGACCACTCCGTGGGGTGAGGAGAGGTAGATGCAGGGAACAAAGATGAACACGAGGGTGCCTTTCATTGTGAGATTATGGAATCATCCCAAACACACAATTTTGAATCAAAAAAGCAAATGCTACAAAAATCTGCCTTCGTGGGATACAAAACGGGTGATGTTCCTCAGGTAGCTCAGCCCCACCCCTGCCTCCCAGGGATGAATTGCTATCACATCTCTGAGGGCTGGCATTTCCCAGGAAGCTTGGCAGCAAGGGACCAAGCCCCAGAACACTCCTAGTAGCTGAGCAAGAGGACAGATGGCCTTACGTCTTTTCCTCGCCGTTTACACTAGGCTGCAGCTGAGGAAGAGGTATCAGCTCAGTAGGCAGAGGACAGCCTTGCTCAGCTTTCTTGCTGCAAAAAAAACACTGGGGGAATGTAAGGATTACTTTTTTATGTTAGATTTGTTTCTTATACACTAGTAGAGAACTGGTAGACTGGAAAGTCAAATCCATAGGTAAATATTTTAATATTAATAGGCTATTACATATGCTCTAGGAGTAGAATTGAAAAAAAAATACATCTAATGGCAGGTATTAGAAAATTAGAGAAACTGCTTTTACCAGTTTGTGGGGGGGAGGACTAAGAAATGATGGTTTCTAGTATATTGTTTTTTATTTCTCTGTGTTTCTTGACTACATAGAAATTCATGTCTTCAAAAAGCACTCAATGATGACAATAATGAGAACAATGCAGTGCATTCTGCTTTGATCACTGCAGGAATGAAACGATACTACCTCAATTATCTGCTTACCACTAGAAGTATCTGATGTAACCAGGTATATCTTTAATACAAAACATATGAGTGTTTTCCCTGTAAAATGCTTATATAATGTGACACTGGAGGTGGCATGGTAATTAAGGGTATAATTGCTGTAATTACTGATGGAATTACTCATATTCCTCTATGCTACTTTTTCTAATTATCTTGGTTTAATGAAAATGTGTATTTTTGCATTGAACAGGATGTGGCCACATTTGGCTGCCTGCCTGGGATGATGTACAGTGTCTGTCCCTTGGATGATCACAGAGCAGAGGGGTCACCACTTGTTTGCAGGAAGAAGGGGTTTCAGAAACACAACAGGCAATTGAAATGCATGTCATGAACATCCTGCAAAAAGCTCACAGATGGGTTTCATTGGAAGAAATATAACAGTAGGGGGGACATTATCCTAGAAGGAGCCCAATAGCTTTACAGTCTTCAGACTTTAATGAGAATGACTTGTAAAAATAGTACAGAGGTCTCATACTGTTTGTCCATTCTTATTCCAGTCCCTGACTCAAAAACGGATTCAAACAGCTCCATTGTTCCTGGTTTTGCTACCCTCTTTATCACAAGAATGAGGCCCAAAAGATTGGTACTTTAAACATTCTGAAAATTGTAAGACTTGAAAGAAACCTACTGTCTGTCTTTTTACTTCATGTATTTTAAATGCATGGAAATCTAATTGGCAGGCTATACTGCTTATTTAATCATTTATCAGCCACCTGGACAGAGGTTAAATAAATACCCATTGAATAAAGACTTTACAGTCACTCAAAAAAATGTATCTAATATATTCCATTTATTCTAGGAGTAAAAGGTAATTTGTAAATTCAGATGATTATTGGTATCATGCTACTTGGTACCACCAATCAGAAGAGCTATAGTATTTACTCTATTAAGTCTATGAAAACCTTATAGAAGGAAAACACAACTAAAACCCGGAAAATTATCTTGATTGAATCACTCAACAATTCTAAAGTTCTGCTTTCAGGATCTGTATGAGTTTCCTACTGCTGCTGTTAACATGTTACCACAATATTGGTGGCTTAAAGCAATTCAAATTCATTACTTTATAGTCACGAAGGTCAGAAGTCTAAACTGGGTCAAGAGAGCTCCATTCCTCCTGAAGTTCTGGGGGAGACTTTGCTACCTTGCCTTTCCAGCTTCTAAAAGAGGCCCATCGCTGGCTCATGGCCTCACCTCCCCCACCTCTGCATCTCCTCCAACCATCCTGCCTCATGCTCCATAGACCCTGGTGATTACATTGGGCTCATCCAGATAATCCCAGATAATCTCCCTCTTAATCACATCTGCAAAGTCCATTTTGCCAAGTAAGGTAACAAACAGGTTCCAGGGATTAGAAAACGGACATGGTGAAAATCAATAAACAAAAACCTCATTTAAAATGGAGTCAGGAGGTTAGAAGATAGAACTCTCAGGCCCCTGTCACTCAACACACACTACTGACGCCAATAGGAAGTGATGTACCTGCATCTCCAACAGGCAGTGATACTACTTTAATAGTCAAAAGGAGGAAGAAAAGATTCTTCCCTCCCAGTAACAGCTAAGCCAATGGGAGACTGCCATAACTCAGCCAATGAAAAGCCACTATACTTTGAACTTTCAGTTTCCTCCAATGGGCCCTCTTTTTACAATCGCCCCTCCTATGTTCATTAAAAAAAAGAAAGTGTTCCTCCTCTTTGTTTCTCTGGACTAGCAGGTGGTTCACCAATAGATCACATGTCCTGAATTGCAATTCTTTGTTCTCAAATAATCCCATTTTGCTGGAGATATAGCTGCCTGTCTATCTGTTAAAGGTCACCATCCTTGACAGATTAAAAATGGCGGCAGAATAAGTGGATGCTGCAGGGACATGCTCCCAGAAACAAACTGGTATTACAACTAAAATACAGAAAATTTTTCTGAATAATCAACGGAAAATTCACAGGAGAAAACCCTGACACCCAAGGACTGAAAGGGGAGACCACTAGATTGTTTTTCTTGAAATATTAATGTTTATTGCATGAAAAAAAAAGTCAGCATCGTTGAAGGCCCACTATTTCGCAAGGCCTCTTTTTAATTTAAAATTGGAGGCAGAGAGATCCTTTGCCTGTGTTTCTTTTAATTTACTTTTTATTTTTAAGTCAATAGCTTCTGAAAGAAAGACAATTACTACTTTTTTCCACAGAGGAAGAATAGCGAAAGGAGATACTAGTGTTGTTTTTTTAAATAATTCATCATTTATGTCTATTCAAATCTCTTTGTTCGCTTGATGACATCATAATGAAGAAACATAAAATTCAAAAATGTTCAGGTGTCATGTGAACAAGCCCTCACCTACCAAAAAAAGCATCTCTGAATTAAACGAATGCACAGAAAAAGAGCACCCAAATTTGAAGCCAAGCCTCCAGGCCTTTCTTCTTAGGGCTCCTTTACCTGTTCCAAGTAGTCTCCCCAGGTGAATAGATGGAAATGATCTGTATTTAGCTCATCAATTGTTTAATTATAAATGAGTGCTTCAGAACTTTTTATGGTGTATGACTACAGAATAATGCTTCTGGTATATTTCCAGTTGAAGAGCCAATTTTTCATTGCACCAAAATGTATTGTACTAACGAAACAATCTGACCAAAAACAACAATTTAATCAATTCACTTTATTTATATATTGTCTGAGAAAGTAAACATCCTCCTGTTTTTTTAAGTTTGTTAAGAAAAGTTAACTTTTTAAAACTGATAATAGAAATCTTTAATCATCATGAAGGGTGTTCTTTTTTCTCTTTTCTTAAAAGTAAAATTTACTTCAAAAATCCTCACAAAAGATAACTATTCATTTTTATCTGAAAAACACTGGATCTTTAAACTGAAAGTTTTTTCATTGAGCTTGCTGCAAAGGAAAATTTCTTATAGTACTCAACCAACTTGTGAAATATTTTGATCTTATATAAGCTTTCACTGATTCCCAGCAACAGCATTTTGACAAACAAGTTTAGCATTGAAACCAACAGTTGCAATTCCGTAGAAAGAAAGTTCTCTCTTTTTCATTTTAATAACATTTCTGCACAAATTCCAAAACGATAGGGTGCCTGTTATTCTGGGTCCAATGTTCATTACTCATGTCTGCTTGGGCATTATTGGATGTATACTTTGGAATAAAGAGGGCTTTTACAATGTCTAATACGATGTCCTTTGCAATCTGTTATTAGCCTGTGCATCGCCTTGCCAGTTAATCATCCCATTATAGATTCTGAAAATCTGACAACCCAGAGGGATTGAAATGCAGTGTGCTGCAAGATTAGAAATAGCTACATGAAAATGAAGTAAGGAAACCAAATGCTGTAGATTGGTACATAAAATAAAGGCTTCGTAAAATGTTTGTTCTAGAGATCTCTCAATACTTTTACCATAAAAGAAACAAAGGCAGCAAACAAGAGAGGAGACAGGACAAGCCAATTACTACATCAATTACTTGACCACGGATACGGAATAAAAACTAGGAGTTTGTACAGGAAGCTATCCAACATAATTGAAAATCAAATTAATATATACATCAGCTCTCTATTTACCTGCCCTGTCTTTTGAGAGCAGAAAAGACCGATAGATACATTTCTCCAGGCATCCCCAGAAGTGCACAATGCCATTAATCTCGCCTTGTTTATGTGCTATGGTTGGTCCTCTTGCTTCTGTGTACTTTGCTGCCATCTCCAGGAAGCTGTGATGACAAGAACAGCCCAACCTGATCGGTTGTTATTGCCCTAGAAAAATGTTCTAGGATTTTCCAAAGTGATTGTCTTGTATGTGGAAGCATAGTTAACAGAAAAACCTTTGGAAATTCAAAATGTTTGCAGCTATCGATGACTATTAGATCACAAATACAATTATCTATTGGTTATTTATTTGGAAATAAAAGTCACACTTTAAAAGGAGAGTTTCATTAGCAAAATGCCAAATTCAGAATAAATCCCATTAAAGTAGCACATCTAATTTCCACAGTTAAAGATAATAGAAAAAAATAGCGTGTCGTGAATATCTTTATTGCTATAACAATCCAAAGAATTAATGGCAAACTGTCTGCTCTGAATATGTTGAATGCTATAAATTCAAATCCCTTTTTAGCAAATGAGTTCTTAAAAAAGACAGCACACACTGAAACTCCATTTGTGCGTGCCGTAAAAGAGGCTCATAAAA
>NW_005871049.1:6923196-6924173 GCF_000147115.1 Myotis lucifugus | reverse complement strand
GACATATTTACTTGATTAAGACATAATTAGGTTCTGTAATGACTTATCCCCAAAATACATCATTACTATTCAAAATCTGACAGGACTCAGACTTTCTATGGGTCTTGGGAGAGTGCCAGCACATGTATTAATTTTGTGCTACTCAAATTAATCTGAGGGTTTGGCCATTCTTTCTCAGAAAAGGGGCTATCTTTGGGTTCCTCTGTTGTTAATGACAGATTCTTAGAGACAAAACCTTGGTCAAACAGTTTTCTCTGGCTGCATTACTCTATTTAAGAATTCTCTCCTTTCCCCAAAAGAACTTTGATTGTGGAGAAGCACAATTGCTACCATAATTTTATTCTTCTCTCCCCTCAGCTTTCTGAGTTAAAGTTGTACTACGACCAGCTTTATTATAGACTATGTGATTCTGAGTTCTAATTCATGGGTTTTATTTTTAATACTAGAGGCCCGGTGCACAAAAATTTGTGCACTCGGGGGGGAGGGGGGGTCCCTCAGCCTGGCCTGTGCCCTGTGCCCTCTCGCAGTCTGGGACCCCTCGGGAGATAATGACCTGCTGGCTTAGGCCTGCTCCCAGGTGGTAGAGGGCAATCCCTAGGTGCAGCCCTGGTCAGGATCAGAGCAGGGCCGATTGGGGAGTTGGGGCGCCGCCCCCTGTCACGCACAGAGCAGGGCGGATTGGGAGGTTGCAATGCCACCCTGTCACGCTCAGAGTAGGGCCGATTGGGGGGTTGGGGCACCGCCCCCTGTCACACTCAAGGCAGGGTCGATGGGGAGGTTGCGGCACCACCCCCCTGTCATGCACAGAGCAGGGCCCAATCAGGGGGGTTGGGGCGCTGTCCCCTGTCACTCACAGAGCAGGGCCCATCAGGGGGGTTGGGGCTCCATACCCTGTCACGCACAGAGAAGGGTCGATCAGGGGGTTGAGGAGCTCCCCTCTGTCACTCACAGAGTAGGCCGATAGGGAGTTGGGCACT